>NC_134271.1:134198859-134498859 GCF_031893055.1 Leptodactylus fuscus
CGCACTATATATGGAGATGCATGTATTTTTTATCATGGATTAAATAAAGTGAACAATTTTTATCAATAAGGATTTCGCTGGACTTCACGTCTTTTTCCATGTTGTCATTGGTGTTGAAGGTGGTGGCTGTGACTGTTACTGTAGTCATTCTAGTATATGGTGAGAGGTACCCTGCAAGTCAGGTCACTAAGGCTGCCGGTGCCTTTAGGAGAGACGAGGTCTCCGTCTGGCGCTCAGGAAAGCAAGAAAATAGGAGAGTAGTAAAGAGAAGGAGATTCTATAAAAGTTATCAAAACCTCATATGCACCTCAAAATCATACCAATAGAAAGCAAAGATCATCCCTCAAAAAACAAGCCCTGAACCAGCTCTGTCAACTGAAATATAAAAATGTTACTCATCTTAGAAGATGGTCATGCAAATATAATTTTACACGTACAAATGTGTTTTTTTGTTCTGCAAAATTTTAATAATGTTAAAAAAAACAATATAAATGAGGTATTGCCGTAATCCTGCTGTCCTGCAGAATAAAGGGAACATGTTACTTATGCTGTACGCAACATTAAAAAAAATAAAAGGTAAAACGCAATGCCAGAATTAAGTTGTTATGGGCAACCTGAAAAAAATGGGGTCATTAAAAAAAAAAAAAAATCTCATACAGTAAAAAAAAAAAAAAAATCATCCCTCATATGGTCACATCACCAGGAAAATAAAAAAGATATAGCTTGTACAAAAAAAAAAAACAAAGTGCCAAATCATTAGAATACAATTGGCTGCGGCAGGAAGGGAATGTATAAGCAGTGCGAGCTTGTAGCAGGTGACTCTGCAATTTTAGAGCTTACAAGGGAAAATAAATTAAGTGAACCCCCTAGAGTGCCCCGCATAATCATAGGAGCTATTGGAGATGTAGTAGGGAATTTGGTGTACCTAATGTACTCCGCACAGTTTATGTATTCACTTTTCACCATTCGCTGTGCAGTCCCATCTGGGATACTGATGCTTACTACACCCCCTGATAAACTCTTTGAGGGGTGCAGTTTTCAAAATGGGTCACTCCTTATGGGATTCCACTTTTCTGGTACAATAGAGGCTCTGCAAACATGACATGGTGTCTGGATACCAAACATCTTAATCTGTACTTCAAAACCTGAATAGTGCTCCTTTCCTTCTCTGCCCTCCTGTTTGCCAAAACTGCAGTCTATGCCACATGTATGACTCTGGTATACCCAGAATAATGTACGTTATGTCATATGTGGGTATAAACTGCTGTTTGGGTACAGAAGGGAATGAGCGATATTTGTTTTTTGGCGCACAGATTTAGACTTTGGATTTCATGACACTTTTGCAGAGCTCCTGAAACATCAGTAAACTGGAATCCCCTGACATGTGATCCCATTTTGTTAACTATACCCCGCCTGAAGCAATTTATCTAATTATTGCTATAACTAGAAATGAATATGCAGCTGAAAGTGAAAGTTGAAAATGGCAATTTTTCAAGGAATATGTAATTTCAATGCATAATATTTTGTGCCCGGCTTGTATCAGAGATGAATGCTTCAAAAGCTGTTGTGCCTGGGATACCCACTTACAGTTTTTGGAGAGTGTGTCTCTGCTGACGCAAACTGGGCACAAAATATTGGACACTGAAATGGCGTAACTCTAGAAAAATTGCAATTTTCCTTTTTCATTATCAGCTGCGTAATCATTTATTAAAATTAAATGAATGCAATACTCAAGGATTAAAGAGGCTCACTATACCACTTGATAAATCCCTTGAGGGGTCTAGTTTTCAAAATGGGGTCACAAGTCTGTGGATTCCAATTTACTGGCTATTTAGGGGCTCTGCAAAAGTGGCATGACCTCCAAAAACCAAACTATTCTTCAAAAACCAAAATAGCGCACCTTCCCTTCTGTGTCCGACTGTGCCCAAACAGCAGTTTGTACCCACATATGACATTAAGTATGTTATCCTGGGTACACCAGTGTCATACATGTGGGCATAAACTGCTGCTATGGCACACATGAGGGTGCAGATGAGAAGGAGCGTTATGTGGCTTTTGGAGAGTAGATTTACATTGTTGGATTTTGGACACCATGCCATATTTGCAGACACCATAAAACTGCCCCTACACAATGGGGTCCCTTCTTGGGGAATTCCAATTTACTGTCACCTCCAGGGATCTGGAAAAAAAAAACAAAAAAAACATGGTGTCCAGAAATTCCCTTTGAATCTGTACTCCAAAAGTTAAAAAGTGCAGTGCTTCAACTCTTCTAAGCCCTGTTGTGTGCCTAAGCTGCAGTTTACAACCACATATTTAACTTTTTTGTACCCAGGATAGCCCACTTCATAGTTTTGAGTACATGTTTCTGATGACTCAAAATGGGTACAATGTATTGGGCACCAAAATGGCAGATTTCTTTTAAAAATTTCAATTTTCACTTTGTACATTAATTTTTGGGAAGCATTTTTAGGCTCAAAATGATAATAGCCATTGAGAAGTTCTGTAGCTGTAGTTTCTAGAATGCAGTCATTTTTGAGGGATTTCCATTGTTTTGGTACAATGGGGCAAAAAAGTATTTAGTCAGTCACCAATAGTGCAAGTTCCACCACTTAAAAAGATGAGAGGCGTCTGTAATTTACATCATAGATAGACCTCAACTATGAGAGACAAAATGTGAAAACAAATCCAGAAAATCACATTGTCTGATTTTATAAGAATTTATTTGCAAATTATGGTGGAAAATAAGTATTTGGTCACCTACAAGCAATCAAGATTTCTGGCTCTCACAGACCTGTAACTTCTTCTTTACGAGTCTCCTCTTTCCTCCACTCATTACCTGTAGTAATGGCACCTGTTTAAACTTGTTATCACTATAAAAATACAAGAAAACTGGAAAAGGAGAGTAAACAGGATGGCACTGCTAAATATACGGATGTGAGTCCTGGTAAGCTGGAGGTATATATGAGGAATAAAACCTTTTATATTGAGAGCCGTGGGGGTGCTCAACAACCAGAAATACAGCACTGTGGCAATAACAAAATAGTAGAAAAATTGGAAGGGCACTCACCCACATCGAGGCTCGTCTTTGTAAAAAACTTCTTTATTTGAGGCAATACATATCTAAAAGCAATAAGTGCAGGGAGGGAAGAACAGCATGCAAAGGCAAAAGGCAACAGCCGTTTCGCGCAGCTATGTGCGCTTTCTCAAGCCATAGAATGCAAAAAATTTTGCATTCTATGGCTTGAGAAAGCGCACATAGCTGCGCGAAACGGCTGTTGCCTTTTGCCTTTGCATGCTGTTCTTCCCTCCCTGCACTTATTGCTTTTAGATATGTATTGCCTCAAATAAAGAAGTTTTTTACAAAGACGAGCCTCGATGTGGGTGAGTGCCCTTCCAATTTTTCTACTATTTTACTATAAAAATACACCTGTGCACACCCTCAAACAGTCAGACTCCAAACTCCACTATGGTGAAGACCAAAGAGTTGTCAAAGGACACCAGAAACAAAATTGTAGCCCTGCACCAGGCTGGGAAGACTGAATCTGCAATAGGCAACCAGCTTGAATTGAAGAAATCAACTGTGGGAGCAATAATTAGAAAATGGAAGACATACAAGACCACTGATAATCTCCCTCGCTCTGGGGCTCCACGCAAAATCTCACCCCGTGGGGTCAAAATGATCACAAGAACGGTGAGCAAAAATCCCAGAACAACGTGGGGGGACCTAGTGAATGAACTGCAGAGAGCTGGGACCAATGTAACAAAGCCTACCATCAGTAACACACTACACCGCCAGGGACTCAGATCCTGCAGTGCCAGACGTGTCCCACTGCTTAAGCCAGTACATGTCTGGGCCCGTCTGAAGTTTGCTAGAGAGCATTTTGATGATCCAGAAGAGTATTGGGAGAATGTCCTATGGTCTGATGAAACCAAACTGGAACTGTTTGGTAGAAACACCACTTTACGTGTTTGGAGGAAAAAGAATACTGAGTTGCATCCATCAAACACCATACCTACTGTAAAGCATGGGGGTGGAAACATCATGCTTTGGGGCTGTTTCTCTGCAAAGGGGCCAGGACGACTGATTCGGGTACATGAAAGAATGAATGGGGCCATGTATCGTGAGATTTTGAGTGCAAACCTCCTTTCATCAGCAAGGGCATTGAAGATGAAACGTGGCTGGGTCTTTCAACATGACAATGATCCAAAGCACACCGTCAGGGCAACGAAGGAGTGGCTTTGTAAGAAGCATTTCAAGGTCCTGGAGTGGCCTAGCCAGTCTCCAGATCTCAACCCTATAGAAAACCTTTGGAGGGAGTTGAAAGTCCGTGTTGCCAAGTGACAGCCCCAAAACATCACTGCTCTAGAGGAGATCTCCATGGAGGAATGGGCCAACATACCAACAACAGTATGTGCCAACCTTGTGAAGACTTACAGAAAACGTTTGACCTCTGTCATTGCCAACAAAGGATATATAACAAAGTATTGAGATGAAATTTTGTTACTGACCAAATACTTATCTTCCACCATAATTTGCAAATAAATTCTTACAAAATCAGACAATGTGATTTTCTGGATTTGTTTTCTCATTTTGTCTCTCATAGTTGAGGTCTACCTATGATGTAAATTACAGACGCCTCTCATCTTTTTAAGTGGTGGAACTTGCACTATTGGTGACTGACTAAATACTTTTTTGCCCCACTGTACTTTAGGGGCTCTACAAATGAAACATGACACCTGAAAACTAATCTTCCCAAAACCTGCCCTCCAAAAGCCAAATAGTGCTCTTTCCATTCTGAACTTCACCACATACCCATACAGTAATTTACAACCACGTATGGGGCATTTCTGTGTTCAGGAGAAATTTTGTAACAACCTGTGTTGTGTTTTTCTTCTTTATCCCCTTGTAAAAATTAAAAATATGGTGATAAATGGATGGTTTATTGGAAGAAAATGTAATTTTTAATTTTTACATCCCAATATTAATAGAATCTGTGAAACATCTGTAGGGTGAAAATGCTCAATATACCTCTTGAGAAATTCCTTGAGGGGTTTAGTTTCCAAAATGCAGTCAATTTGTTTTGTTTTTTCCATTATATTGGTATTTTAGGGACTCTGCAAATGCGACATGGCACCTGAAAACTATTCCAGAAAAATCTGCTCTCCAAAAGCCAAATAGTGTTCTTTCCATTCTGAGGCTTGCCATGTATTTTCTTGTGAAAATGAAAAAAATGGGGCTAAATTGATGGCATAGTGGAAAAAAAGCTATTTTTAATTTTCATGTCCCAATATTTAAAAAAATCTGTAAAACAGCTGTGGGGTCAAAATGCTCACTACACTCCTTGATATGTTCTATGAGGAGTGTAGTTTGCAAAATGGGGTAATTTTTAGGGGTTTACTTTGTATTGATACTCTAGGTCCTCTGCAATTGCAACATAGCACCTGAAAACTATTCCAGCAAAATCTAAACTAGCAATAACTCTTGTTAAATTCTGTCAAGGGTGTAGTTTCCAAAATGGGGTCACTTTTGGGTGGTTTCCAATATATTAGTTACAAATGAGACATGGTGCCTGAAAACTATTCCAGCAAAATCTGCTTTTCAAATGCCAAGTCTCGCTCCTTCACTTCTATGTGCTGCTGTGTGCCCAACAATCAGTTTACACCCACTTGTGGGGTATTTCTGTGCTTAGGAGAAATTGCATAAGAACATGTGAGATGCATTTTCTCCTGTAACCCTTTGTGAATGTGTTAGTTTTAGGGATAAATGAATGTACTATTGGATAAAAATGAAATGTCTAAATTTTACCTCCATGTTGTTTTAATTCCCATGAAATGCTTAAAGGGTTAACAAACTTCCCAAATGCTGTTTTGAATTATAGATAGGGTGCAGTTTTGAAAATGGAGTAATTTATGAAGGTTTCTAATATATGGGCCTTGATAATCCTCTTCACATCTGAAGTGGTCCCTAAAAAATGATTTTGGAAAATTTTCTTGTAAATCTGGAAAATCACTTAGACTTGTAAGCCTTGTAGCATCCAAAACAAAAGGACAATTAAAAGATGATTCCAATATAAGGCAGAGATTTCATAGATAATATTTATTCATGTATTTTGGTGTTATGACTATCTGCCTGAAAAGCAAAGCGTTTCACATTTTGAAAATTGTGATTTTTTTTCTCAAATTTCCATCAAACTACCTAATTTTTTAGAAATAAATACAAAACTACTGATCAATGTTTACCATTAACATGAAGTACAATGTGTCATGAAAAAACAAACTCAAAATCACTTGTGTAAGTTATGGCATCTCAAAGTTATTGCCATATAAAGTGACACATATCAGTTTTGAAAAACGAGGCCTGGTCCATAAGGTACTTTTAGGCCCGGTCCTTAACCAGTTAAGTATTCCTAGTTTTCATAGCACAGACACATATTTTAATGTTGTACACAGATTATAAAGAATTTATATATTTTTTTAATTACCCTTGGCCCATTGAGTTTTTGATCAATGATTAAAAATGTATTTCCCTAATGGCGGATCCATTTCAGAATCCTTTGGGGCACTTAATGTTAATTGCAATATAGAAAAACATTTCCACTCAATGCTATAAATGTCGCAGGCAAAACAAATAGCCATCTCCAGCCATAGAGAGGAAACCAATCGTGAAGACTGACAATCCACCAAAGAAGATCCTGAAACTTTCTTCTTAATCAGAAAATGTAAGGATAAACCTAAGGTACAATATATGAGCAGGAATATTCTTTGGAAACCAGTTAAATAGTTTTTATATATAAATGTAATGTTTTATTAAAATCACTCGTAGGCAGCAGTAGGTATGACTTGGAGAACTTCACCAGTTCATATCCAATGGAAGAGCAGCACGCCATCATTCCTAAATTACTGTAGCTTTATTCATCCAAGCTAACAATGACGATTGAGCATGACATTGAGGGCAGTCTCGAACATAATGTATCACTGTAGTAAAATATTGAATGGTTCTAATGGTTCACTCCTTATACAAGGGATCAATTCAACAGTGGGAATAAAACTAGTGCAACAAGAGACAAAAATAGTCACATAGATGCTAGGCTTGATCAAGGAATATCAGGAGGCTTATTTCTGTAGATAAGATACTCAATTACACTCTACTACCCAACCAGCGATATATTGGTGTATTGTCATTCTTGTATATTGACTGTAGAAATCTATTTGTCGCATCTTAGCTGGTGATGGGGATATTGTTTGAACTAGTAGCCCAAGTGGGGCACGTTCTATCCTACTAGCCTGAGTCCACTGCTAGAAATTTTACATTTTTCTTTTGCATTATCCCCTTCTCTCTTTATCGTCATTCTACATTGGGAATGAGCACATTACCAGATATCCATGTACAACACTTGGGCTTGCACAGTTAGGGTAAGTTCACAGGGTTTTTAGGTCAGGATTTTGGGGTCGTATCTGCCTCAAAATCCTGACCAAAAATACGGCTCCCATTGAAATCAATGGGAGCCGGTCAGTTTTTTTCTGGGAGCCGTTTGTTCCAGCTTCCGGAAAAAGAAGTGAGATACTCATTCCTTCAGGCGTATTCACCTCGCGACATCCGACTGAAGACACTTCCTCCTGACTAGGCCCATTCATTTGGGCCTAATCCAGAGTGGAGCGCGCGACTAGAAACCGATGCACTGCACCGGCATCCAATCACAGCTACCCGTATTTTGGATCGGAACCTGATGTGGCCTCGGTCTTAGGTTCCAGACCAAAAAACCCCGTGTGAACTTACCCTTACAGTAGGGTGCTTGTAAATGATGATCACAATTCTAAACTACGAATGGCCACCACCACTTACCTAGTTTCACCAAAAAAACAGTCCTAATTTAAGGCATACTTTATGTATCGTTGCATATTTTTATGCCCAGATGTAATGCACCATCATATAGAAGTATAGAAGCACGAGAAGCAAATTCCCATTAGAACTAGACACGAGGTTGATTTTTTTTTTTTTTTTTTTAGGAGGGTATCAAAAAAACACAGATGCACTTTAAGTATTTAAAAACAGTATGTAGACGCTGGAGTAATATTTTGTTTGGGGGCATTCTAATGCCACAATGAAACTACTCGTAAAATAAAATGTGTTATTTTGGTGCATTATGTATGTGTTACTATAGGGCTTAAGGAACGGCATATTCCAAATTACATAGCATCAGAATCATACCTAAATAATTTTACAATTTTGGCCACCGAATTATGACGTAAAAAAATTTGGTGCAGTGGTTTTATTTATAATTTGTGGGTTTTTTTGTATGTTTTCCATACAAAGTATGAAAGCATATGGTATATTTAGAAGCTAAGTAAATTTACTAAATAAATCTAAAACCCTAAAGCCTCCCGCACATGGAGTGGTAGATATCTTATCTTATCTTATATAGTGTACTGGGTGGCCATATTATGCTATCCTTCAGATATTCTCTCTTAAAAACCAGGTAGAATACTAAACCTCCATAACACAACATTTGTTTTGATAAAGAATAGGAAAACAGAGAGTAAGACATGACCAAGTTTCAACCTTGAAATGTGATCCTTCTGTTCGTGGGAATTACCAGCCTCAACTTCAGGTCTTGTGAGGAACTCCCAGCATCATACAGTAGTTATTTATGCTGTTAGGAGTCCCTGCATCTCAGCAACACTGGAATTTGTATGAGACAATATGTAGCTAAGAGGTAGGGACTAGGGTTGATCGGATTCCGATCGGCGATCAAGTAAATTTCACGATCGAGATTGGAATTCCGACCCGATCTTTTCCAGTGGGATCAAGATCGGAGGTTATCTCAAGATCGGCTCAACCCTAAAAGTGACTTTTCCCATAGAAAAGCATTGACTAGGGTTGAAGATCGGGATCGGAAAAGATCGGATTCCGATCGGCGATCGAGCAAATTTCACGATCGGGATCGAGATTGGCTGGAAAATGATCGGAATTTGAATTTTAAAATCGATCTTGAAATCTCAAGATCGGCTCAACCCTAGTAGGGACTCCTACCATCATATAGAACCATACTGCTAGGAGTCCTTATCGCGGCATAAGGTAAATCTAGCCAACACGTGAACCGAGTTCCATGGCTGAAACTTGGTTATTTGAATGAGGGGTAACTTATCATCGCAAGATAAAAGACTGAATCCTCTGGAGATCTTGACGACCATCAGTTCTACAGACTTTCATTTATTGACATGTATTACTGCTCTAAAATCCCTTAGCGAAAATCTATACACAAATTGTGTACATTTTAGTAGATATCTTATTTATGAAGCCTTTTCTAATAATATTTCAGGACTCCTCGATTTCATCTTACGATCATTTTTTTCTTGAACGAAAAATCTAATCCAATTTCAAGTAAAACAATTTCTAAAACTTATAATATTTAATGCATTGCCCTGGGTCTACAAAATACAATGATTGCTTCTATTTAGCCATATTGGGTTCACAATACAATATATGAAATGGACAAGCACAACTGCTCCATGGTGACTTACTTTGTCTTGGACGGTCTGGGAGCTCAAGATGATCTTCGGATGATCCTCTTCGTAAGCATTTTATTATTTTACATAGTAACCTTGGTAGCAAATCTGTCTATAATAATTATCCCTATTTTTGATTCTACTCTTCATACACCAATGTATTTCTTCTTGTATAACTTGGCTTTCCTTGACATCTGTTACTCATCGGTGGTTGTCCCCAAGATGCTCATAGACCTTATGTCACAGAAGAAGATGATCTCATTTTATGGCTGTATGCTACAAGTCCATTTCTTTCATTTCTTGGGTAGTACAGAAATTATATTATTTTCGGTCATGTCCTATGATAGATTTGTGGCCATTGCACATCCTTTGAGATACTCAACCATAATGAATTACAAGGTCTGTTTTGGTTTAACGTTGTCTTCTTGGGTCATTGGATTTTGTCATGCCTCGGTCCACAGTATAATGACTGCAAGGCTTCCATTTTGTGGACCAAATGTGGTGAAACATTTCTTCTGTGATGTTAAACCTGTGCTTAACTTGGCCTGTACAGATGTAACTCTGAATTTCAACCTGCTTACTGGTGTAACTGGAACAATAGCTTCAATAACCTTATCGTTGACTGTTCTTTCCTACATCTTTATTAGCAAATTTCTCATAAAAATAAAGACCTCACAAGGACGAAAACGTGCAGTGTCTACATGTAGTGCCCATTTCACTGTGGTTACTCTCCAGTATGGGACAGCCATTTTCACCTATATGCGCCCAACTACAGAAGATTCTCTAGATCAAGACAGAGCAGCCGCCATTATGTTCTCCGTCATAACCCCAGCCTTAAACCCAATAATTTATACATTAAGGAACAAAGACATGAAGAAAGCTTTACAGAAGTTGCTTAAAAGAGCTCATTGATAAATTATATGTAATAAATGTAAATCTCTTAGATATCTGAAAGTAAAATTTTTATTTGAAAGTATCTTATGTATGCAATATTATTGTGCACAGTTAAAAAAAATATTAATTTATGTTTGTTTTATTCTTAATAGAAATATACCGTTACTGTATTTTTGACAAAAAATGTAAACAAAAATTTTTACTCACTTGTTAAAATTATTTTTAGATTTATAATAATTTCTGAATATTTTATTTTTAATTTTAATTCATCTATAGTTACATAGTTACGTAGTAGATGAGGTTGGATGAAGACATCAGTCTATCAAATCCAACCTATAACCCTACAGTTCCCTATAATGTTGATCAAGAGGAAGCCAAAAAAAACATGAGACTTATGCCAATTGCCCCATTTCAGTGGAAAAATTCCTTCCCGACTCTATTATAATTGTCTGATGTGACCTAGATCTGCATCATGGGGTCATCAATATAGATAATGTGTGCTTTATTAGATTAGTGTTTTGGTTTTTTTTTTCTTAAAAATCATAGAAAGACCCAGTGATTGTATATTGCACTTTACAATATTCCCACCAAAGTCTATGTGTCATTTCCCCGAGTCTTTGTTGCTGGACCCTGTTTGTTTGTTTTTTTATGTAGATTGTGAGCCCCATAAAGGGATCACAATGTACTTTTTTTTTTTCCTATCAGTCCTGTGTTTGTAGAATGGGAGGAAATCCACGCAAACACAGGGAGAAAATACAAACTCCTTGTAGATGTTGTTCCTGGTGGGATTCGAACCCAGGACTCCAGCGCTGCAGTGCTAACCACTGAGCCACTGTGTTGCCCCGCTTGACCCTGTCTGTGTCACTGAGGTACCACAGACTATATCCCATTCCCTTTCTGTCCATAATGGGTATGTGACCTCATCCTTGACTCTGGATGCATTTGAAGGGTGTGCTTATTAAACACAGCTCCCTACTTAAAAAAAAAAATTCACTGCAACTGGTGCTCCAATAGGAAACCCCATTTGAACACTATTCATGAATTGCAAACTGCTCAGCCAGAAACCAAATCATCTCAGAGTCCGCATACCAGCACCTCCATGTAGACCACAATAAATTTTAGGCATATCGTACAAAAGTGGTCACTTCGAATATACTCACTATCAGAACCTCCTTGGGCCACCTTGCTCTTATACTGCCAACCATTGTTGAACCATTCCATGTTTTCTAAATCGATCTTTATAATACATATGCTATCATCATCGACTGGACCTATCGTGTGTTCCTCTCATCATTTCTGAGCCTTTATTCAGGTGTTATTTCCCCTATAGTTGTTGCAATATCTTCTTATCATTTGAGTTGCCTACTTTTTATGTAATTGATCCATATGGGCCTTGAACATCACCCTTTGGTTAAGGTGTAAATACCATGGTATTATCTGCCCACTGGATACTCTATCAGGCCTATTACTCACCATGTTACTGTCTCACCTCTGATGTGACGGCCATGTTTGGATTATACACTGTCTACTAATAAGTATGTGGACACCTGTGGTAGAATAGAAAATCAACATTTATTTATATTCAATAGTTGGTAGAACCCAGCAGATGGTATTGATCGACACAATACTCCCGGATGCCTGGTGATACTCCTGGTGTACGTGAGACATCGGTTGGGTGCGGTTTCTATGGCCAACACTCGTCGGTCTCTATCTCCCAGTTTTGGGGGTCTATCAACTCAGAGTCAATGGGAGGCTTTTTTTTTCATTGCTGAAAATTCAGCGCCAAATAAAGCGCCATTTTCCTCTGTGTGAATGGACCCTCAGGGCAAAATTCCAACAATCACTGGGTATATTCCTGTCGGTATAAACAGTGTCAAGTTTTTCATTTGAAGCATCCCTGTGTTTTACAATCGGGTTCCAATACTATACATCATTGTATACTTATATATTCTATATACCAACATGATCGATTACATTCATCCAAGAGAACTGCACATGCGAAAGTATAGCGGGGGAGCATGCATATCTCGTGTATACCTTCAATGATGTTTAATGATGCAGATCTATATGCACAATCATACACTACACCCTTCACAGAATATATCAAGGGGTATAGTGAGCACTTTGACTTCACAGCTGTTTCACAGATTTTATTAACATTGAGAAGTGAACATGAAAAATTTTTTTTTTTTTCAATATACCATACATTTAGTACCAAACTTTTCATATTTACAATCAGTTAAAGAAGAAAAAACACAACCCAGTTGGTTACACCATATCGCCCGAATACAGAAATACCCCACATGTGGTTGTAAACTTCTATATGTGATGGAGCTTGGAATGGAAAGAGCGGTATTTGGCTTTTGGAGGGCAGATTTTGCTGGAATGGTTTTCAGGTGCCATGTCGCATTTGCAGGGACCCTAAAGTATCAGTACAATAGAAACCTCTAATAAGTGACCCTATTTTATAAACTACAACCAACCCTAAAGGAATTTCTCAAGGGGTATTGCCATTTTGAGCCCAAGAGTGTTTCATAAAAAATAATGTACAAATGAAAAATTAAAATTTATGCAAAATATGCAGTTTTCATGTGTATTGTGCTGCACCCACTTTGTGTCATCAGAGACACGCACTCCTAAAACTATTAAGTGGGCTAACCCAGGTACAAAAAAGTTGTATATGTGGGTGTAAACTGTTTTTGGGCACACATCAGGGCTCAAAAGGGAAGTAGCAGTGCATTTTTTTGCTTTCAGAGTATAAATGTAGAGGGACTTTCTGGACGCCATGTTGTTTTTGCAGAGACCCAGAGGTACTAGTAAATTGGAATTCTCCAAGAAGTGATTCTATTTTGTAGGGACAGTTTTAGGGTCTCTGAAAACTTGGCATGGCATCCAAAAACCTGATGTGTTCCAAAAGCACATAGCTCTCCTTCTTCTGCGCCTTGCTGTGTGCCCAAATTGTAGTTTAAACCCACGTGTTTGACACTAGTGTACCCAGGACGTATTTATGTAATGTATTTAATGTCATATGTGGGTATAAACTGCTGTTTGGTCATAGCCAGGCACAGAAGGGAAGGGGTGCTGGTTAATTTTTTGAAGCATGGTCTGGTTTTTGGACATCATGCCACCTTTGCAAAGCCACTGAATTGGCTGTAAAGTGGAAGCTGCAGACATGTGACCACATTTTGGAAACTACACAACTGAAGGAATTTGAGCATTGCATTAGTTTAATTTACAGAAATGAATGTGCAGCTGATCATGAAAAGTGAAAAATTAAATTACTAAATCCAACACAACAGCATGTCCAATCTCAGTTCTTCAAGGGTTAGAAGAAGCCTGCAGAAGATGTCAACATACAACAGACACTACAATGAAGTGCAGGAGTGATAAGTGACACTGTTGGTATTATTCTGGGGTCCCCAACGTATTACAGTGGTTCATGGGTGATGAACCCCCCAAATTTTTGCATTTGGACATAGAATTCTTGGAAAATTTGTAATGAACCTGGCTCATTCGTGCAAATCAGGCCACAAAAAATTTGAATTCATTATTGCACAGTTTAGGTAAAATTCAGTGATGTAACAAAAGTCTTGTGGGCCTGGGTGCAGACTTTTGTCTGGGCCCCCTTCCGCCTTCCCGTGGTTGGCCCCACACAGTATTATATGCCCAGCAGTGGCCACCCCAGTATTATATGCTCCGAACAGCCCCCTTCTGCTCGGGTGCTATTATTATACTCTGGGGTCTCTTCAGATCCCTGAGTATAATAATATCCATAGTGATCCAGGGCCCCGGCCGTCTCTACTGTAAGTAAAAGGTAAGCAGGTATTCATTGTAAATAAATATAGGTCTGACCTTTGCATTTTCCTAATAATGGTTAAACATTAAGTCTCTTGATGTTGAATGAATTAGAGAAATCCTTCGCGGACCACGTCCACTGGGACACTTAACATCAATTACTACATAGAAAATAATCTACTCAGCCCTATATATATATATATATATATAAAACAGTGAAAAACAATTACTACATTTTTCCAATCAGATTGCTCCGAGTGAGTCCTCAAGACTGAGAATTGAACAAAGATGATTCTCATGTTATCAATAACAAGAAAAGTCAACAACAAGAAAATCTAGAGACAAGGTTAAGGTATGTGAAGATGAAGATTTTTTTTGTCAGTGGATAATATTTTTATTTCCCTGTCTATTTACCATAAAATTATGTACTGCAACAAAATAGGATACAAGATGGATAGGTGACAGATGGACGTGAGTATGCGCCATCCAAATTGGATTTGCACTCCTCACCTAGAAAGATACAGTATATACTGTGCTGCTTTGGACTTTGTTCTAGTGATACATAGATAGAGAGTTGATTCCAAAGATAAATTTAAAAAATCTTTAAAAAAGCAAAAAAAAAAAAAAAAAAAACCCTACAACGTAGAATTTAACTGTCCCACCATTGCCATTTTCCATCTGTCCAATTTTATTTTTTACTCCCCACCTTCCAAAATTCATAACGTTGTATTTTTCTGTTTACACAGTATGAGTTTTTATTTTTTGCAGGACAATTTGTACTTCCTAAAGGTGCCATTTAATATTCTGTATGATGTACTGGGGGGGGGGGGGGGCTGCATGTGTGTCATTTTCACATGGGTTAAGTCTTTATGGCAAAGATGAATGATTAGTCTATTTTACGCTTGCACAATGACTCAAGTAGCATGCTGCGAGCACAATAAAAAAATTCCAATGCTTGTAGAAACACTCAATTAAAGAAAAAAAAATATTCCTGTATTTTATATATAGAGAGGGTTTTTTACATATCAATATTGATTATTCTGTTAGGCTATGCTTAACGGAGCAATGGTTAAATTGGAATTATTTATGTTTGAGCTTGTTGAAGATGGTATAATGGTCTGAAGAAAGGGATTAGAGATGAGCGAGTAGTATTCGATCGAATACCTCGCTCCCATAGGAATGCGTGTAAGCGGCTGAACACCAAGGGGTTAAGCGCACTGGATATTTGATGTGCTTAACCACTTTGTGTTCGGCCGCTTACACGCATTCCTATGGGAGTGAGGTATTCGATCGAATACTACTCGCTCATCTCTAAAAGGGATACATTCTCCAAAACATGTTATATCTTTATATCTATCTTTATATCTAAATTTATCTGGAATCGTTGTTTGGTGAACCATTCATCTGTCGGAAATACAAAGAAGAAAGCGTCACCATCAATATCAGCATCCTATTATCTCTACACATTTCGATTTATTCTGGCCTGGACGATTTAATGGCAAGATTCCAAGGATCTCAGCACCCTGATAAGCCTTCAAACTGTAGTATCACAACAAGATACCATCCAAGGTTCTTATCCAACTCACAAGGGATCACGTTTGTGTGTTTTTTCCTTACAGAATTTGAGGATTTGCTCCTGTATGGTAGAGTATCCTGGAGAAATTCTCCCCTAGAAACAACAGGTGAATGTTGGTAAGGATGTTGGCATTGTATTGTTACTAGAGATGAGCGAGTAGTATTTGATCAAGTAGGTATTCGACAGAATACTATGGTATTCAAAATACTCGTGCTCGATCGAATATTACTCCTATTCGCAGTAAAGATTCAATTGAGAACCAGCATTGATTGGCCGAATGCTGAATGCTATACAGTGTACAGCATTCGGCCAATCAACGCCTGGTTCTGTTTTAAAAACATTACAAAACTTAAAAGTTTTGAAGAAAAATAATTTAAATCACCATATTCTGACATCTGTAAATTTTTAATATTTCTCTGTACAGGGCTGTGTAATGTGAGTTTTTTTTTTGTTTTTTTTTTAAGGACAATATGTAGTTTTTATTGATATGATGGAGATTATATGATGTTTTGATTGCTTTTTATTCCTTGTTGTTTGGTAAGGTAAATCGGCAAAAATTCAGCCATTTTGATTTTTTTTTGTCTGTTACGGCATCTACCATATGGGACAAATGTTTTTATATTTTAATAGTTCACAGGCAGTCTTCAGTGGTTACAGCACTATGACAGGGCTGGGAGCCTTGGGAAGGCTCCTAGCAGCCATGATAATGTGACGGCTCCCAGTATCGCACTGCCCCAGATTACAGATTCGCATAGGGAAACTGAAAGTAACTACTAAGATGCCGGCATTTGAGTGGTTAAATGCCAGTGATCAGAATCATCTCTGATCACAGGCAATGCTGCCAGGTCCCTGCTATGTGAAACAGCACAGACCCGGCAGCTAGTGTGCCCATGTGACACCATATATATAGTCATGCGTACTAGTGTTGAGCGAGTGGTATTCGATCAAATACCTCGCCAACATAGAAATGCGTGTAATCGGCTGAACACCAAGGGGTTAAATGCATTGACGTCCAAAAAGACAGAAACGGTGCCGTCCGTAGCTGAGAAACTGATTTGGTTATAACCTCGCATCATGCAGCAAAGGCTTCTGGGAAGTCGGGCATGTTGTTCAGGGTTGCTTGCTATAGAGGGCAGCATAACAGAGGCACTGTCTCCCTCTTTACATCTTGGGAGACAGATTTGCATATTCTTCCCATGTTGAATATTCGAAGCATTTAACCCCATGGTGTTCGGCCGATTACGCGCATTCCTATGACGGTGAGGTATTCAATCGAATACCACTCGCTCAACACTGTGTACCAATACCTGCATGTACGTTCTGGTGCGCATAGGGGTTAACCTTTAGATGCCATGGTGAGGTGTGACCGTGGAGTCTAAGAAATTATTTACACTTAAACTTTCATTCTCTATACCAAAATGTTCACCCACCCACCATGTTCATGGTGAGATTGCAGGAGATGTTCAGTAGATGGGAGACATCTGAATACTCTCAGGCCTGACAATATTTCAGTTAGAAGCTATAAAAATGGAAATCACCCGCTCTCCACATGTTACATCTAAAAGTAAATAATTTTTTTTTAGTATTTTATGGAAATGGATGAACTATCAAAATTACAATATTATTTTATACAATATCGTACATATTTGTGCAAATTCTAAAATACATATCTGATGGATGAACCCTCCGAATGTTGACATAAAAATTTCTCTGAACTCTCTTATTGATTTTCAATTTTAGTTCTTGAAAAATAAGTCAATTCCAATCTTAAGTAATAATTTTTAGAACATATGACACGAGGAATGTAAAATATGTAATTTTTTTCCTCTAGGGTATATGGTTCTCCAACAGCAAGAACGATGGCTCATAAAGTATAGAACTTTTTAAAGAAATTTTGCTGAATTGTGAAAGATTATTTTTCTAGTATTATTATTGAACTCATCTTCCTCAATCTAGAAAATTTTTGTAATTGTTTATTTTTTATTTGCTATATTGGGGTCCAGATACAACACATATACAATGAATGTAAGCAACTATACCTCAGTGACTGAATTTGTCTTGGCTGGTCTGGGAGTCAAAGACGATTTAAAGGTGATGTTCTTCTTAAGCTTTCTGTTACTATACTTGTTAACCTTGGCCACAAATCTGTCCATAATGATTATCACTATTTCTGATCTCAATCTCCATACTCCCATGTATTTCTTCTTGTGGAACTTGGCTTTCCTTGACATCTGTTACTCATCGGTAGTTGTCCCCAAGATGTTCACAGATCTTATATCTCAGGAGAAGGTGATCTCATTCTATGGCTGTATGCTACAAGTACATTGTTTCCATTTCTTCGGTAGCACCGAGGCTGTACTGTTTTCAGTCATGTCCTATGATAGATATGTGGCCATTGCACATCCCTTGAGATACTCAATCATCATAAATTACAATGTCTGTTGTGGACTTACCTTGTGTTCTTGGGTCATCGGATTTTTTCATGCATTATTACACAGTATAATGACTTCAAGGCTTCCATTTTGTGGACCAAATGTAGTGAAACATTTCTTCTGTGATGTTAAACCATTGCTTAGTTTGGCCTGTACAGATGTCTCTCTTAACTTCAAGCTGCTTGTTAGAGTCACTGGAACATTAACTGTAGTAACCTTAATGCTGACTGTCCTTTCCTACATTTTTATTAGCAAATTTCTTATAAAAATAAAGACTTCACAAGGACGAAAACGCGCATTGTCTACCTGCAGCGGCCATTTTACTGTAGTTACTCTGCAGTATGGAATGGCTATATTCACCTACATGCGCCCAACTACAAAATATTCTTTAGATCAAGACAGAGCAGCTGCCATTATGTTCTCTGCTATAACCCCAGCATTAAACCCAATTTTATATACATTAAGAAACAAAGACATAAAGAAAGCTTTCAAAAAGTTTCTTAAAATTTCCCGTTGATCTAATGTATTCAATATTATATACCATAAATACTAAATATGTTACTGAAGTTAAGAAAATAATGTATCAGTTCTATATAATGTTATACTACATAATGAATAACATTTTACTGAATTTTATTCAATAAAATCTCTTTTATTCTATGATTAGAAGACAAGTGGGATGCCCAGCTCAGTTATTGACAACCTTACTATTAGAGATGAGCGAGTAGTACTCGATCGAGTAGGTATTCGATTGAATACTACAGTATTCGAAATACTCGTACTCGATCGAGTACCACTCGCTATTCGAATGGAAAAGTTTGATGCAGAACCAGCATTGATTGGCAGAATGCTATACAGTCAGCCAATCAATGCTGGTTCTTCTCCTACCTTTAGAAGTCTTCTCCGTGCAGCTTCCCCGCGGCGTCTTCCGGCTCTTCATTCACCCTGCCAGGCATCGGGCCTGGGCAGAGCCGACTGCGCATGCCCGCACTACAAGCGGGCATACGCAGTTGGCTCTGCCCAGGCCCGATGCCTGGCAGAGTGAATGAAGAGCCGGAAGACGTCGCGGGGACGCTGCAAGGAGAAGACTGCTCGGAGGATCCAGCCTGACCCTCACTTGTGGACTTGGTAAGTATAATTTGTTTGAACGTTGCCTACCCTGGAATGAGCATTTTCCCCCCCATTAGACTATAATAGGGTTCGATATTCGATTCAAGTAGTCAAATATTGAGGGGCTACTCGAAACGAATATCGAATCTTGGACATTTTACTGTTCGCTCATCTCTACTTACTATATCATTTATTAATATTATTATTTTTAGATATACTTGGTATGTATGTAAAGGGTCTGCATAAATAGCTCGATGAACTAGTGCAATAAACAACAACTAAATGACTGAACTCGTACATTGCGAGTGAAAACCTTGTCCGTTAAGGTCTTTCAATGTACAAGGAAAGTAGGAGATGAATGTACAGTAGAGATGGGTGAATCGATTCATAACAAACTGGATTTGAACCGAATATTCCAAAAAATAATTTTTTAATGAAACGGAACCATTTGCAATTCAATGCAGATAAATTAAATTGCCCTCAGCGACATGCACTGCATTCAATTATTATACTCTTGGGTCTCTTCAGAATATCCTATAATAGGTGGAGGCCCAGGGGAGGTGACTAAATAAAAAGCATTTATACTCACCTTCTATAAACTCTCTTGGGCTTCTTCATTGTGTCTGGCACTGTGTCTCTGCCTAGTGCTCTCCTGTGACATCATGCACCTGAGGTCACTATTGAGGCCAGTGATTGGGCATCATGATGCTGGGATCGCCCATGTGACCATTGTGGACCATCACAGACCTCAGTGGTGACCCTGGGCACATGACGTCATGGGAGATCGCCAGAAGGCCCAAAAGAGGTAACAGAAGGTGACTATAAATCTTTACTTATCTATTTTAAATATAATTTTATCACATTTTACAAGATACAGAAATGAATAAGATTATAGGTAATAATACAGTTTCTTGTGGAAACATCCTGAATCCATAAGGAAACACCGAAAATATAAAAAACTGAATGTGTATAACTAGCAATCAGACAAGTAACAGGGGAAGAAATAGGGAAGGGAGGGAGAAAAGGAGCAGTAACAGAGAAAACAGGGTAGGGAAGTAGGGATTAGGGTTGAGCGATCTGGATCGGGAAAGATTGGATCCCAATCGGCGATCAAGCAAATTTCATATTCGGGATCATCTGGAAAATGATTGAAAATTGGATTTTAAAAACGATCCTGAAATCTCAAGATCTGCTCAACCCTAGTAGGGATACATTGGTAAGATTTTCTAAGGAGAGGAGTAGGTGTGAAAAAGGGAAGAGGAATTAAAAGGCTACAGTGATAAGAGTTGGAGATGAGACATCAGGGATGTAGAGGGTAGTTATCCAATCAGGGTTACCAAGAAGAGTAAAATAGTTTGTCAGATCCCCCACGGAGGACCAGCAATTTTTCATAGGAACAATTGATAAACACTTAGATGGTAATTTCTTAATAGGATTGAAATTTGGTGCCACAAGGGTTTAATTAATGGACATCTCCAAGAGAGATGGAGTGATCCAAAGCCTATAGAGCATCTCCAACATATAGAGCTGACTGTAGGATGTACAGTCCTATGAAAAAGTTTGGGCACCCCTATTAAATCTTAATCATTTTTAGTTCTAAATATTTTGGTATTTGAAACAGCCATTTCAGTTTGATATATCTAATAACTGATGGACACAGTAATATTTCAGGATTGAAATGAGGTTTATTGTACTAACAGAAAATGCGCAATATGCATTAAACCAAAATTTGACCGGTGCAAAAGTATGGGCACCTCAACAGAAAAGTGACATTAATATTTAGTACATCCTCCTTTTGCAAAGATAACAGCCTCTAGTCGCTTCCTGTAGCTTTTAATCAGTTCCTGGATCCTGGATAAAGGTATTTTGGACAAACAATTCAAGTTCAGTTAAGTTTGATGGTCGCCGAGCATGGACAGCCCGCTTCAAATCATCCCACAGATGTTCAATGATATTCAGGTCTGGGGACTGGGGTGGCCATTCCAGAACATTGTAATTGTTCCTCTGCATGAATGCCTGAGGATTTGGAGCGGTGTTTTGGATCATTGTCTTGCTGAAATATCCATCCCCGGCGTAACTTCAACTTCGTCACTGATATTTGAACATTATTCTCAAGAATCTGCTGATACTGAGTGGAATCCATGCGACCCTCAACTTTAACAAGATTCCCGATGCCGGCATTGGCCACACAGCCCCAAAGCATGATGGAACCTCCACCAAATTTTACAGTGGGTAGCAAGTGTTTTTCTTGGAATGCTGTTTCTTTTTGGACGCCATGCATAACGCCTTTTTTTATAACCAAACAACTCAATTTTTGTTTCCAAAATGAAGCTGCCTTGTCCAAATGTGCTTTTTCATACCTCAGGCAACTCTATTTGTGGCGTACGTGCAGAAACGGCTTCTTTCTCATCACTCTCCCATACAGCTTCTATTTGTGCAAAGTGCGCTGTATAGTTGACCGATGCACAGTGACACCATCTGCAGCAAGATGATGCTGCAGCTCTTTGGAGGTGGTCTGTGGATCGTCCTTGACTGTTCTCACCATTCTTCTTCTCTGTCTTTCTGATATTTTTCTTGGCCTGCCACTTCTGGGCTTAACAAGAACTGTCCCTGTGGTCTTCCATTTCCTTACTATGTTCCTCACAGTGGAAACTGACAGGTTAAATCTCTGAGACAACTTTTTGTATCCTTCCCCTGAACAACTATGTTGAACAATCTTTGTTTTCAGATCATTTGAGAGCGGGCTGTCCATGTTCGGCGACCATCAAACTTAACTGAACTTGAATTGTTTTGTAGAAAGAAATGGTCCAAAATACCTTCATCCAGGATCCAGGAACTGATTAAAAGCTACAGGAAGCGACTAGAGGCTGTTATCTTTGCAAAAGGAGGATGTACTAAATATTAATGTCACTTTTCTGTTGAGGTGCCCATATTTTTGCACCGGTCAAATTTTGGTTTAATGCATATTGCGCATTTTCTGTTAGTACAATAAACCTCATTTCAATCCTGAAATATTACTGTGTCCATCAGTTATTAGATATATCAAACTGAAATGGCTGTTGCAAACACCAAAATATTTAGAACTAAAAATGATTAAGATTAATAGGGGTGCCCAAACTTTTTCATAGGACTGTATATGGGATATTCTGAGAGGGGTGAAATACTACTAAGTGTGTTTGGTATTGTTCCTAGTGAGATGTACAGGATTTATATTTCTCTGTCCACTGAAAGGCAAAACCCCATTCTTTAAGAGTAAAAGTGGTGGAAAAATCATTCTCCTATGTTCAAAATTGAAGAAATCTCTACAGTACAGTAGGGGAAGAAAGAAGTTGTTCAGATGGTATTGCAGTAACAGCAGGGTCATTTTCAGTTGTAGTTTTCCTTAAGAGATAGGTTTCCATGTTGGCTTATTGAAGTACGAGGAGATAAAGGAGAGGGCCACACCTGTGATGCCAAAAGTAAAAAAAAAATAAATATATATATATATATATATATATATATATATATATATATATATATACATATATTATATTACTAGAAGGCAGTGGTCAACAGTTGCACAAGCAAGGGGCAGGTCTAGGGGAGAAGTAAAGTCATTGGGCTGTGGAAGGTAGTAGGTCATTCATTGTGTAAGACAATGATTCAGAGGTACAAGAACCCGGGTAGTAGCCATAGTGTCTGCCACAGGGCTCGGGACCTTAGTGTGCCAGAGCACAGGAGAGGTGAGTACCACTGGTTTTTATGTTTGTCACTTCCCCCTGGGACTCTAATCAGTGTACTCTGGGGTCTGAAAAGACTCCAGACTATAATAATATTTTGTGAGTGGTCCACTATGAGATATTATAATGTGTGGAGGCCACTTTGGGACATTTTAGTGTGTGTAAATGGGGTGTTATACTGTGTGGTAGTCAAAAAAGGGATCGCTATTTTGTGGGGGGTCCAAGTCAAAAGTGTTCTGAGGGACCTAGTCTTTGCTAGTTACGCCCCTGCAATGATTCATACAGTACTGTATGTCAAAAGTGAATAGGAATGTACGCTAAATAAATACCGGTCTGACCTTTAATATTTCCTATGAATGGTTAAACATTAATGCTGGGTGAATTGAAGAATCCTTTGTAGACTATGTCCACTGGGGCACTTAACGTTAATTTCTACATAAGGGATAATCCACTCAGCCCTATATATATTACAGACAATAAGACTTACTATCCTTCTCCAGTCTGATTGCTTGTGGGTTGTGAGGAAGATGCAAAGACTAAGGATTCTAAAGAAAATATAAGAATACATTTAAGGTATGGAAACATGATTTATTTACTATTCATATTGTTCTGTACTGTCACAGATAACAGGATGCAAGATGAGGAGATAGATAGATAGATAGATAGATAGATAGATAGATAGATAGATAGATAGATAGAGAGAGAGAGAGAGAGAGAGATAGATAGATAGATAGATAGATAGATAGATAGATAGATAGATAGGAGATAGATAGATAGATAGATAGATAGATAGATAGGAGATAGATAGATAGATAGATAGATAGATAGATAGATAGATAGATAGGAGATAGATAGATAGATAGATAGATAGATAGATAGATAGATAGGAGATAGATAGATAGATAGATAGATAGATAGATAGGAGATAGATAGATAGATAGATAGATAGATAGATAGATAGATAGATAGGAGATAGATAGATAGATAGATAGATAGATAGATAGGAGATAGATAGATAGATAGATAGATAGATAGATAGATAGATAGATAGGAGATAGATAGATAGATAGATAGATAGGAGATAGATAGATAGATAGATAGATAGATAGATAGATAGATCATTGCTTTCTAAAAGAAATCACTTCAATGTTTATGTCAGCATAGCTATAAGAGGGCTTGCTTTTTGTGTGATAAGCTGTTTCCTAATACCATCATTTCCCCATTTTTTATTCTAAGGGTTCATTTAATATTGAGATACACATAGTTATAGTTTATTCATGTTTAACTATCCTTCCTGAATTTAAAAAAAATATGTTTTTATGTCAGTGCTCTTTCCTGTCTGAGTTCCAATGTGACTGTTTTTTTTTTGTTTTGTTTTTTCAGGATGAGCTGTATTTTTCAATGCCACCATTTTTAGGTAATAATAAGATATATTGGTTAAGTTCTTTCAACTCTTTCTTGGGGAAAAGAGAACAAAAAATACTGACATTGTTTCTTTGTGTTACAAATTGTGCACCAATCACCCTGCGGAAGGACATTTTTCCTTTATGATATGGGTCAGTATGTTTAAAGCAATACAAGAGATGAATATATTCAGTGATTTGATATCTTTATACAATTAATGAGGTTTATGAAAAACCAAAAAGTTTTGTTGCCATGTCGCTGTATTCTAACACCCATAACATACAAAATCTTATTACTAAACTTTTCCAAGACATTTTGCTCAATTGTAAAACATTAATTCTCCAGTGCTGACCCTAAAAAATGGATTGATTGCTTTTATTTAACTATGTTGGGCTCCAGATACTATACATAAAATGGATATAAGAAATTCCACCTCAGTAACTGAATTTGTCTTGGCTGGTCTGGGAGTTGAAGATGATTTTAAGGTGATTTTCTTCTTAAGCTTTCTATTACTGTACCTGCTAACCTTGGCATCAAATCTGTCTATAATGATTATCACCATATCTGATCTAACTCTTCATACACCCATGTATTTCTTCTTGAGGAACTTGGCCTTCCAGGACATCTGTTATTCATCAGTGGTTGTCCCCAAGATGATCATAGATTTTCTGTCTCAGAAGAGGATGATCTCGTTTTATGGTTGCATGTTACAAATAAATTTCTTCCATTTCTTGGGTGGTACAGAAGTTGTACTTTTTACAGTCATGTCCTATGACAGATATGTGGCCATTGCACATCCTCTAAGATACTCAACCATCATGAGTTACCAAGTCTGTTTAGGTTTAACTTTGTTTTCTTGGGTCATTGGATTTTGTCATGGATTAGTACACTGTATAATGACTTCAAGACTTCCATTCTGTGGGCCAAATGTGGTCAAACATTTCTTCTGTGACGTTAAGCCATTGCTTAGTTTGGCCTGTACGGATGTATCTCTGAACGTCAAGCTGCTTCTTACAGTCACTGGGACATTAGCTATCTCAACCTTAATGTTAATCATCATTTCTTATGTCTTCATTGGCAAATTTCTTATAAAAATAAAGACCTCACAAGGACGGAAACGCGCATTGTCTACCTGCAGCGGCCATTTTACTGTAGTTACTCTTCAATATGGAACGGCTATATTCACCTATATGCGTCCGTCTACAGAAAATTCTTTAAATCAAGACAGAGCAGCTGCCATTATGTTCTGTGCTATAACCCCAGCATTAAACCCAATTTTATATACATTAAGAAACAAAGACATAAAGAAAGCTTTCAAGAAGTTTCTGAAAATTTCCCGTTGATCTAATGTATTCAATATTATATAATGTGTTACTGAAGTTAAGACAATAATGTATCTGTATGTATTGTTATAATATACTGTACTGAATTTTATTCAATAAAATCTCTTTTATTCTATGATTAGAAGACACGTGAGATGTCCAGCTCAGTTATTGACCACCTTACAGTATTATTGATTAATATTGTTATTAATTTTAGTTATACATGTTATGTATGTAAAGGGTTTACAGAAATAGCACAAAGAACAAGTGCGATAAACAACTACTAAGTGACTGAACTGGTACAGTGGGAGGGAAAACCTTGTCTGTAAAGGTCTTAAGTACAAGAAAAGTAGAAGACGAATGGACAGTAAAGATGGATGAATCGATTAATAACCAACTGGATTTGAACAAAAAATTCCAAAAATTTAATTTTAAATGAAACTAAACAATTTGCAATTTGTCATAGATCAACTAAAATGGCCTGTACAACATGCACTGCATTATACTCTTGGGTCTCTTCAGAATATCCTATAATGGGTGGAGGCCCAGGGGAGGTGACTAAATAAAAAACATTTATACTCACCTTCCATTAACTCTTTCAGGCTTCTTCACTGTCTGGCACTGTGTCTCTGCCTCCTCAGTGATGTCTGATGCTCTCCTGTGACATCATGGACCTGAGGTCACCACTAAGGCCAATGGTTGGGCATTATGATGCTGGTGTACCCATGAGAACATTGAAGCCCAATCAAAGACCTCAGTGGTTTACCTGAGTGCATGACGTCGAGAAAATTTCACAATCGCGATCGAAATTCCGAACACGATCTTTTTAGGTGGGATCGAGATCAGTACTATTTCCCACAATGCTTTGCTTAGCCTTCACACTGAGTATACGCTCCGCTCATTCTGAGCAGAGTGTATACTCAGTGTGAAGGGTCCGCTGCGGTTCCATAGGAATGAATGGAAGCGCCAGCACACAGCCTTAACCCCCTGTGCGCCAGCTGCCTCCATTCATTCTAATGGGAGACTAAACTAACATCTCTAGTAGCTACTTACCTCCAGAGATGGCTGGTCCGGTGCCCGGTGTTCTTGTTCTTCTTTGCCTCGCTGCCGCTCCACGCTGCTCTTCTCGCCTCGCTGCTGCCGCCTCCCAGGTTAGTGTTTAAAGAGCTAGGAAGGCGGGGCTTGTGGCTTAGTAGAGTGTGGGCGGGTACAGGGTGGGGAGACGTGATGTCTCCCCTCCCAGTACCCACCCACACTCTCCTAATCTGGGAGGCATTGGGCAGCGAGGTGAGAAGAGCAGCGTGGAGCGGCAACGAGGCGAAGAAGAACACCGGGCACCAGAGCAGCCATCTCTGCAGGTAAGTGGACACCAGGGGGGACTAAGTAGCCATAGGATTAAAAAAAATCCTCTGGCTACTTAGTGTTTCACTACATAGTGTGGATTCTAACAATTCTTAGATTCCATGCTGTATAGTGAATAGGATTGCTTTTAAAATCCGATCTCCGATTAATAAAAAAAATCCCATTGACTTGCATTGGGATCGGAATTGGGATCGAGATCGGGTTCGAATGAAAAATGATCAGAAATTGGATTTTAAAATCGATCCTGAAAAGTCAAGATCGGCTCAACCCTAGTAACAGTAACACAGTTAATGATGATATATAACTACCAATCATAACAGGGGAAGAAATAGGGGAAGGAGGGAGAAGGGGGAATACTAAAGGGGAAAACAGGGTAAGGAAGTAGGGATACATTGATAGATTTTATAAGGAGAGGGGTAGGTGTCAAAAAGGGAAGAGGTGATAACAGTTGTAGATGAGACACCAGGAATGTACAAGGTAGTTGTCCAGCCAGTGGTTCCAAGAAGAGTACAAGAATTTGCCACATCCATGATGGAGGCCTCGGAACAATTGAAAGACACCTGCATGGAAATATCTTAATAGGATTGAAACTTGGTACTACAAGGGTTTAATTAATGGACATCTCTAAACTAGATGTAAGAGTGATCCCAAGCCTGTACAGCTTCTCCAGCACATAGGGCAGACTGTGGGTTGTATAAGGAAAAGTCTAAGAGGGTTAAAAAAAACTTATAAAAAAAAAGTTTTTGGATTTGTTCCCAGCGAGATACACAGGATGCAAATTTCTTTGTCCACTGAAGGGCAATACCCCATTCTTTAACCCCTTCCAAACATCCGTCATACTAGTACTGCATATGCCGGGTGTTTAACTATGGTAGCCGCCATAGCACCGGTCGGTGCCCACATCGATATAGGAGATAAGTCAGTAATATGATATTTGAGAGTTTGGAGAGGTATAGCCAATTTAACAATTAAAGCGTGATCATGTGCAGTATACATAGTTACAGTACATAGTAGATGAGGTTGGATGAAGACATCAGTCCATCAAGTCCAACCTATAACCCTACAATCCCCTACAGTGTTGATCTAGGGGAAGGCAAAAAAAACCCCCATGAGGCTCATGCCAATTTCCCCATTTCAGGGTAAAAAATCCTTTCCAACACCAGTAGATCTACCTCTATGCCAGGCACGTAGAAAGGTTATGACTGAAGGGAGGTTGTGTTTGAAATGAAGGTTTCTAGAAGTGGGAGCAAGAAATAAGATTTTGAGTCTTTAACTTTGGACATGATAGCTTCTTGTGAAGCTCATGGTTTTATTAACACCGGTAAGATAGTTGGTTTAGAGCAAAGGCTAGATAGTAATGACATAGATTGGTGACACCCATACCAGTATGGACCATGCATTTAAACATCAAAGAGGATAGTCATGGTTTGGTGTTTGTCCAAATTAAATTATTCCTTTGTTTATGAAGAGATTTAAAGATTGAAGTCTAAATCCGTAATATTAAAGTCCTAAAATAGTATAATATTCGGGGAAGCTTTAGCATTTTGTATAATACTATTCTACCTTTCCAACCCAATTCAAATTTGGAAAATCTAATCAATTTTAATTTTTATACCTCCCCTGGGCCTACACCTATTATATACAGGGGTCTGAAGAGACCCAAATGTGTAATACTATCACTTCCTCTTTAATCCAAAGACGTTTGGACCGAAGAGAACCAGAGGATTGCTTCATCCGAACACGGGAAAAAACAAACCTTCATGGGTTTGCCAATCTCTACGGTACAGTATATATAGACAGAAGTTGTTCAGATGGAATTGCAATAACAGCAGGGTCATTTTCGGTTTAGGCTTTCCTTATGGGTTGGTTTTCTATGTTGGCTTAGTGAAGTATGAAGAGATCAAGGAGTGGGCCATTGCAGTGATGCTAAAAGTTTATCATATTATACAACATTTATTATATTAATAGAAGGTAGTGGTCAACAGTTTCACAAGCAAGGAGAAGATCTGGGGGGGAGTACAGTTGTTGGGATTTGGCAATTAGTAGGTCACTCATTGAGTAAGAAAATGATTCAGTAGCGTAAGAACCGGGGTAGCAGCCATAGAGGCTGTCACAGGACCTATAGACCCCTGATGTTTTTTTTTTTAAATAAGTCATTATTACCTGGAATAACCCCAACAGGTAACAAGCCCTATTTACTTAACAATCTCTTCTCCTGTTCATGGCCATTTCCACTTCCTGTTCTGCATCCCATATCATGTCGCTGGGACCCTCTGGGGGGCGGAAGGGGAAGCAGATGTAGCTATGAGCAGGAGTGGGGATCAGTAAGTAAGGTCACAGGCCCACAGCAAGAGTATTTATTGGATGTACCCAAAAAAATACCAATATTATTTTACTCTGAGGACTCTTCAGATCTCCAAGTGTAATGATCGGCAGGCCCAGGGGAAGTCAAGTGAACATAAAAAACAATGTTACTCACCTCTCCTGTGCTCTAGTGCGGCTCGCTGCCATCTTCAAAGCTCATTGGTGATGTCTCAGATGTCACATGGGCTGGGCTGGCATCATTATTAGAGATGAGCGAGTACTGTTCGGATCAGCCGATCCGAATGCACGCTCGCATAGAAATGAATGGACGTAGCCGGCACGCGGGAGGTTAAGCGGCTGGCCGCCGTCAAAGCGGAAGTACCAGGTGCATCCATTCATTTCTATGGAGCGTTCTGTTCGGATTGGCTGATCCGAACAGTACTCGCTCATCTCTAATAATTATGTGTTGAGGCACTTGCTTGGCTCACATGACGTCTGTGCTGGAGATCAGGAGAGGTGAATACTACTGTTTTTTATGTTTAGGACCTGCCCTAAGCCTCCGATCAGAATACTTTGGGGTGAGAATAGACTAGAGTATAATAATATTTTATAGGTGGTCCACTATGAGACATTATACTGTGTGGAGGGCTACTATGGGGCATAATACTGTATGGAGGGGTCTCAATGGACATTATACTGTGTGCTGAGGCCACTCTGGGACATAATATATTGTGAAAGGGCCACTGTGGGGCATAATTGTTAGGACTGTGCGGCAGGTACGGCCAAAGTATCAGGGTTACAGCCTGTTCCACTGTAACTTCTCAGTCTAGCATGCATGGGGTTAATTCCCTTGCAGCCGATTGGTGTGGTCGGTCTGCTGACTGACAGTAGTGTCAGCCTATGGGCACCTAGCTTGGGCACCTGGGCTGGCTGAAAAGAAAACTGGAATTTATTGAAAATAAATACAGGTGTGATCTTCAATATCTCCTATGAATGGTTAAACAGTAAGTAATGCTGGGTGAAATGGAGAAATCTCTTGTAGACTATGTCCTCTGGGGCACTTAACGTTAATTTCTACATAAGGGATAATCCACTCAGCCCCATATATATAACAGACAATAAGACTTACTATCCTTCGCCATTCTGATTTCTTGTGGGCTGTGAGGAAGATGCAAATCCCAAGACTAAGAATTATAAAGAAAATGTAAGAATACAGTTAAGATATTCCTTTAATAGTCCCACAATGGGGAAATTTCAGTGATACAGTTTCATAGATGGTACAGTAGTATATAACAAGAGAGAAACACATAGAAGCTCATGGCAGATAGAGAAATCCTAGGAATCATAGCAACTAAAAAAGAAAGAAACACAGACACACTGCAGGATCATTTAGTTCTCTGTGCAGATTGATGTTAATAATAATAATTATAATAATAATAATAATAATAATAATAATACAGCCGACTTGGTTGTAGGACACGAGGAGGGGGGTCACAGCATGTGGATATAACAAGCAGAAATTTTTGCAGAGGTGGGGGACATATGCAGCTATCATGATAACATGTGGTAGTTCCTTTGGTAGGTGGTGAGATCTCCTGCTCACAGCTGATAGTTCTGTATCTTGCATCAGCACTATTGTCCTTTTAACCACAAAAAATGCCCCAAATGTCCTTCATCACAAGCCGTCCTCCTCCTCCTTACCACAGTGTTCTACTGCCCCAAGGAAGTCAGAGACCATCCAGGTATACATGGTGCTGTTCTCTTGCCAAGCTTCCATAACTCCTGGGGTAGGTGGGTGATGGTAGGTTCCCAGGTTGTAACAGTGTCCCACGTGTCCACAGTAATAGAAAGAAATACCAGTCAGCTGTAGCATCTTCACACATCAGCAATTGACGCCAGAAATCATCCCTTGAACGAAGAAGTCCGCATTTCCATGTAGGTTTCTCTTCCATGCCGCATGTTGAGCCATGCTGTCCTAGCTGGGGGGATGGTAACAGGCACATGTGGAAACCAGCTGAACCAGGTCTTGAGTCATTGTCCATGCTTTACAATGGAAACAAAAGGAACAAAAAACTCCACAGGGTCTTCCATTCGATTTATAGTTGCTAAATTCATAGTGCTAGATTACTTGGTTACCGGATTCTTGAAGATACAGAGAAAAAGAGTGAAAAAGGAAAGAAAAGTTTGCTCCCAGCTTGGAGCACTGCATCAAGGCAGCCAGCCTCTCAGGGGGCGGCGCCTAAAAAAAAAAAAAAAAAAAAAAGGTATGGAAACATCTTTTTTTTCACTGTTTACTATTCATATGGAACTATGGGAAGAATATGCAAATCCGCCTTCCATGATGTAATTAGGAAGACAGTTGCTGCCTCATTGTTGCAAACCAATAGAGGGCGCTCACTAGAATGTGCAAGCCTGTCTTAAGACAGGATTCCAGTGAAATAACCCAATAATGGCTGCTCCCTTTAGCCTCATGCCCGACCTTCCAAGAGGCCTTTGTTTAGCAATGACGCTGGGATTATTACCAGGTTATAGTCTCTCAATCGAGGACAGCTGTTTCGATCTGGTTGGATCTCATCAGCCCGATGTAGAGAGGACTATAACCTGGTAGAGGTGAGAGGCTTAGACAGGGTTCGGGGGATATTGTCACTCCTTAGGGAGAGACCACCATATAGGTGTGTGGAGACTTGTTAAGCCTTTAGCACTCCACTTTGCAAGGAACTATGGGAAGAATATGCAAATCCGCCTTCCATGATGTAATTAGGAAGACAGTTGCTGCCTCATTGTTGCAAACCAATAGAGGGCGCTCACTGGAATGTGCAAGCCTGTCTTAAGACAGGATTCCAGTGAAATAACCCAATAATGGCTGCTCCCTTTAGCCTCATGCCCGACCTTCCAAGAGGCCTTTGTTTAGCAATGACGCTGGGATTATTACCAGGTTATAGTCTCTCAAGCCTCTCACCTCTACCAGGTTATAGTCCTCTCTACATCAGGCTGATGAGATCCAACCAGATCGAAACAGCTGTCCTCGATTGAGAGACTATAACCTGGTAATAATCCCAGCGTCATTGCTAAACAAAGGCCTCTTGGAAGGTCGGGCATGAGGCTAAAGGGAGCAGCCATTATTGGGTTATTTCACTGGAATCCTGTCTTAAGACAGGCTTGCACATTCCAGTGAGCGCCCTCTATTGGTTTGCAACAATGAGGCAGCAACTGTCTTCCTAATTACATCATGGAAGGCGGATTTGCATATTCTTCCCATAGTTCCTTGCAAAGTGGAGTGCTAAAGGCTTAACAAGTCTCCACACACCTACTATTCATATGGTTATGTACTGTCATAGATAACAGAATGCAAGATGGATAGATAGATAGATAGATAGATAGATAGGAGATAGATAGATAGATAGATAGATAGATAGATAGATAGGAGATAGATAGATAGATAGATAGATAGATAGGAGATAGATAGATAGATAGATAGATAGGAGATAGATAGATAGATAGATAGATAGATAGATAGATAGATAGGAGATAGATAGTAGATAGATAGATAGATAGATAGATGATAGATAGATAGATAGATAGATAGATAGATAGATAGATAGATAGTAGATAGATAGATAGATAGGAGATAGATAGATAGATAGATAGATAGATAGATAGATAGATAGGAGATAGATAGATAGGAGATAGATAGATAGATAGATAGATAGATAGGAGATAGATAGATAGATAGATAGATAGATAGATAGATAGATAGATAGATAGGAGATAGATAGATGGGAGATAGATAGATAGATAGATAGATAGAAGATAGATAGATAGATAGATAGATAGATAGATAGATAGATAGATAGATAGGAGATAGATAGATAGGAGATAGATAGATAGAAGATAAATAGATAGATAGATAGATAGATAGATAGATAGATAGATAGGAGATAGATAGATAGATAGATAGATAAATAGATAGATAGATAGATAGATAGATAGATAGATAGATGATAGATAGACACAAAGATGTAGAATTATATTACGGTTTGCTTGACTGATTTTGTTAATTTCAGTTAGTAAAGCACAATGAAAAAGAATATCAAAGCTTGTATATCAATAATTAAATTAAACTAAGTTAATATTCCTCAACCCCTTTTAGCTCGTCTAGGACTTGGCCTATTATGTTCTTAAAGACTGTAAGATTTTTTTTTGTGTATTGTTTTTACATGACTACTTTTTTCAAGAAATTAGTTTTCAATTTTCATGTTAGCATAAACTTGGGGGCTTGTTTTTTGTGTGATAAGCAGTTTCTTAATACCATCATTTCCCCATTTTTTTTTTATTCTAAAGGTTAATTCAATATTGATATACACAGAGTTATAGTTTATTTATGTTTAACTATTCTTCCTGAAATAAAGTGTTTTTGTGTCAGTGCACTTATCCAATTTTTCTGTCTGAGTTCCATTGTGACTGCTTTTTTCCTGCAGGATGATTTGTATTTTTCAATGCCACCATGTTAATGTGCTGATAATATACAGATTAAGTTCTATTAACTCTTTCTTGGGGAATAGAGAACAAAAAATACTGACATTGTTTCTTTGTGTTTTTGAATTGTGCACCATTCACCCTGCGGAATAACATTTTTCCTTTATTATACGTGTCAGTATGATTAAAGCAATACAAGATATTAATATAAGATAAGATGAATATATTAAGTGATTTGATATGTTTGCGCAATTAATGCAATTTATGAAAAAATTAATGTTGCCATGTCACTATATTCTAACACCTATAACCTTAACAATTTTCCATCAATGTACCAGTAAGTAAGCGGGTTATTTTGTTGTAAGTTCTGTTATTTATGAGAATAATTTTGGGTGACATACTAATATGATTTATTCATAAATGTTTATCATATTTTCAGGAAGACTGGAACAAAATAAAAAGTAATTTCACCAGTACTCTATGGTTTTGGTTTTAGTTATGTTCTAGGGAATTTGAATCTTCAAATAAAAAATACTGCTTAGTGGCCATGGCAGCAAGTCAAGTTTCTCTTAAAAACCTGTTGGCTGCAAATTTTGTGTCCCTGTTTCTGACTAGTTACGTTTCTGACTAGTTAGGTCCGCACCATTGCTACTACCGAGCTGCTTTTCCCCACTACATATATATATATATATATATATATATATATATATATATATATATATATATATATATATATATCTGACAAAAGTAATAATAAATGAAAATTGTATGAAGATGAACAAATGAAAGTCAGACATTGCTTTTCGCTTCAACAGAATTTTTTTTTTTTTTTTTTAATAAACCTCATGACACAGGCCTGGACAGAAATGATGGTTCAGTAACTTAATATTTTGTTGCACAACCTTTTGAGGCAATCGCTGCAATCCAATGAGTCCTGTAACTGTCAAGGAGACTTCTGCACCTCTCAGCAGGTATTTTGGCCCCACCTCATGAGCAAACTGCTCCAGTTGTCTCAGGTATGAAGAGTGGCTTTCCCAGACTCTGCGTTTCAGCTCCTTCCAAACATGCTGATAGGATTTAGGTCAGGGCTCATGGAAGGCCATTTCAGAATAGTCCAATGTTTTCCTCTCAGCCATTCTTGGGTGTTTTTAGCTTTGTGTTTTTGGTCATTATCCCATGACCTGCGACTGAGACCAAGCTTTCTCACACTGGGCAGCACATTTCTCTCTAGAATCCCTTGATAGTCTGGAGATTTCATTGTACCCTGCACAGATTCAAGACACCCTGTGCGAGGTGCAGCAAAGCAGCCCCAGAACATAACTGACCCTCCTCTATATTTAGGGACAGTGTTCTTTTCAAGACATTCTTCATTTTTCTGTCTGTGAACATAGAGCTGATGTGCCTTGCAAAAAAGTTAGATTTTTGTTTCATCTGTCCATATATATATATATATATATATATATATATATATATATATATATAATTATATAATACAAATTTGACATTTGTGTTTTAGAGTAAGATATGATAAACCTGTGACAATATATACAAGTGGCCCATACAAGAAATACAGGGGAAAAGTTGTTCCATGTAAAATTCCCTCAAAAGACAAGAAAGCATTACCTCCATCTAGAGAAAAAGAAAGGTTTAATGTGCAGAGATGACAAGAGTGCTTCACTGTAAAGATTGTATGATAATGATTGAACTTGGTTGAACTTGATGGACATATGTATTTTTGAAAAAGGTAAAAAATGTCTAAGTTCACACAGGGTATTTTGGTCAGGATTTTGATGCCAAATCCGAATCAATGGGAGCCAGTCGCAGCTACCCGTTTTTAGGTCTGGAAACTGAGGCGGACCAAAAACCCTGTGTGAACCCGGCTTAATGCTACATCAAATGGACTATGACACAATTTTGTATTATTTCAGAGAGCAATACACATGCCTCATTCAACCGTAACACGTTAGGATAGCAGTATGGCCAACGGTCATCTATACTCTTGGTTAATAATGCGTGTTATTACTAGAGATGAGCGAGTAGTACTCGATCGAGTAGGTATTCGATCTAATACTACAGTATTCGAAATACTCGTACTCAATCAAGTACCACTCACTGTTCGAATGTAAAAGTTCGATGCAGAACCAGCATTGATTGGCCGAATGCTATACAGTCTGCTAATCAATGCTGGTTCTTCTCCTACCTTTAGAAGTCTTCTCCGTACAGCTTCCCCGCTGCGTTTTCCGGCTCTGAATTCACTCTGCCAGGCATCGGGTCTGGGCAGAGCCGACTGTGCATGTCCGCTTGTAGTGCGGGCATGCGCTGCACGGAGAAAACTTCTCGGAGGATCCAGCCTGACCCTCACTCGTGGACTTGGTAAGTGTAATTTGATCGAACGTTGCCTACCCCTGAAACGAGCATTTTCCCCCCATAGAGTATAATAGGGTTCGATATTAGATTCGAGTAGTCGAATATTGAGGGGCTACTCGAAATGAATATCGAACATCGAACATTTTACTGTTCGCTCATCTCTAATTACTATACATAATTTAATCAAGCATTTGTGAAAATTCTTAAATACATGTCTCGTGTATCTATACACAGAATTCGCTATAAAACATATCTCAAAACTCTGAATAACTTTTTACAGTTTTTACATTTTTTTTGTGAAATTTTTTGAGAAATCAATTGTAATTTGAAAAAATTTAATTATTTATATAAAAGAAAATGTTACATGAGGAACGTAAAATCAATGTCATTATTTTTATTTTTTTTCATTTAGGGTAAATGGTCTTCCAACATCAAGAAAAATGGATCACTAAATAAAATTACTAAATTTTATTACTAAACTTTTCCAAGAAATTTTGCTCAATTGTAAAACATTAATTTTCCAGTGCTATTATAAAATGAATTTTTTCTGAGCCTAAAACCTGAATGGATTGCTTTTTTCATTATATTGGGTTCCAGATACAATAAAATGAATATAATAAATTACACCTCAGTAAATGAATTTTTCTTGGCTGGTCTGGGAGTCGATGATGATTTTAAGGTGATTTTCTTCTTAACCTTTCTATTACTGTACCTGCTAACTTTGGTATCAAATCTGTCCATAATGATTATCACTATTTCTGATCTCATTCTTCATACACCCATGTATTTCTTCTTGAGGAACTTGGCCTTCCAGGATATATGTGTCGCAACAGTGGTTGTCCCCAGGATGCTCATAGATTTTTTATCTCAGAAGAGGATGATCTCATTTTATGGTTGCATGTTACAAATACATTTCTTCCATTTCATGGGCGGTACAGAAGTTGTACTTTTTACAGTCATGTCCTACGACAGATATGTGGCCATTGCACATCCTCTAAGATACTCAACCATCATGAGTTACCAAGTCTGTTTTGGTTTAACTTTATTTTCTTGGGTCATTGGATTTTGTCATGGGTTAGTCCACAGTATAATGACTTCAAGGCTTCCATTCTGTGGACCAAATGTGGTCAAACATTTCTTCTGTGACGTTAAACCATTGCTTAGTTTGGCCTGTGCGGATGTATCTCTGAACGTCAAGCTGCTTCTTACAGTCACTGGAACATTAGCTATCTCAACCTTAATATTAATTATCTTTTCTTATGTTTTCATTGGCAAATTTCTTTTAAAAATTAAGACCTCACAAGGACGAAAACGTGCATTGTCTACCTGTAGTGGACATTTTACTGTAGTTACTCTTCAATACGGAACTGCTATATTCACCTATATGCGGCCGTCTACAGAAAATTCTTTAGCTCAAGACAGAGCAGCCACCATTATGCTCTTTGCTATAACCCCAGCATTAAACCCAATTTTATATACGTTAAGAAACAAAGACATAAAGAAAGCTTGCAAGAAGTTTCTCAAAATTTCTCATTGATTGAATGTATTCAATATTATATACCATAAATGCTAAATACACTCTGTGGCCAAAAGTCACGGGAAGGCGTGTCCCAGTGCCGGTTGTGTCAGATATGACACTCAAATAGTGTGATGTGATGCGGCCTATAGCGCTAGTGTCGCCAAGATATCTGAGCAGTCTGATGCAGACAGGTGTCTCGTGAACATGGCAGCACGTCGCGAGTTAAGTGACTTTGAACGTGGGATGATAATCGGTCCAAGACGCATGGGGCATAGCATTTTTGAGTTTATCCGGGAATTTGGGTTTCCAAGGTCAACAGTGTCTCGGGTGGACCTGCAATATCGCAGAGACAACATTGGCAGCTGCGTAAACTGGCGCATCAGACGACCACGAGTGTCCAATGAACTGACGTCACTTCACCTCTGTGTGAGTTGTACGGGGCTCTCGATGGACTACTGTGGGTCAAATCACCACTGATTTGACTGTGGGGCACCAGGACACCATTTCCACCAGGACTGTAAACCAAGAACTGCACCACGTAGGCTTCAACAGTGGACCCGTGTCCCTTTGCTGATGCCGCAGCACAGAGCTCAAAGACAGGACAATGCAACATGTCATTGCTGGCACGGGTCTGGCTTAATGAACATACCAGTAACCTCAGGACCCTCGATTGGCCTGCCTGCTCGCCCGACCTCATCCCCATAGAGCATTTATGGGATGCTGTGGTTACCAATGTCCGTTCCATGGACCCAGCGCCAACTACACCAATTGTGGGCTGCAGTGCAGACTGCATGGATCAATACCCCTCCAGAACTCTTCCAACACCTCGTGGAGTCCATGCCTCATCATCTTACTGCAGTTATCAGGGCGATCCGCGGTACCTTCCCATGACTTTTGGCCACTCGGTGTATATTAACCTGCAATCACAGCAAGTAATGGCTACAGATCTGATGAAGGGGTATGCTGTCAATAGCGTTGCAAACCATGAAATGTGTTATCTTTTATCCGCATATTAAAGTTGTGTTATATCTATGGTCTGGCCTGAGGCTCTGTTTATTGAGGAGCGCAATTCCTGATATTTGTGGAACTCTTGGTTGTTCCATTTCTATTTATTACTGAATTACAATATGGGTATATATTCATTGTCGTCTGGCAGTAGAACACGACCCACTGGGTTCTTCTTAGCATTGAAGACATCCATCAGGTGAACCCAGTCAACTACAGAGGAAGTTAAAGGTTCCTTGAACATTTCTCCGATTGAATAAGGTTCCACAAGAGGCATATTCTTTCTGCCCTTTATCTCACTATATCCATGTCATAAGTAAGCAGTTATAGAACAATCCGGCTTCCCTTACTCGGTGCAACCTGCCCACATTCAGCTCGCACTTATTGTCTAGTTGCACTTGTCGCACTTATTGTCTAGTTGCAATTGTACTTTTTTAACACAAGCAATAGCAACTGTACGGGTGCAGCCTGGAGTTTAGCGCCCACTTGTGATTACTAGTAAGGGCAGCACCCCCACCTTGCTATTTCTCCAAATGGAAAGTACAGACCAGCCTTATAATTAGGACATATCACATGCGGCTGAGCCACACTATGTAAGGGTATCCTAAGGACAAACTAGACTTATGTGCGTCAGCTCATTTTTCCCTGCTCTTAATTCTACCACTGGTTATCGTGCTTGGTATGGACGGTTGTACAAACATAAGTTAGTTCCATTTATTGAGATAATTTACTTTATTATTTAATTGTTTTATTGTAGTTCTCCCTTTAGGGCTTGTGTCAAGGGGTAACGCTAGATAAATTGCAGAGCTCCCTTCTAGACCAGATCCATAGGGATACTTAATGTTAATCAACATGAACAAACAAATTACCCTCGTTACATGTTACAGACTAAAAATCCTTAAAAGCCATCTCCTGCAAGAATACTCCAAGGAAGATGTCAGGCTTCAAGACTGAGGATACAAAAAGAAGATTCATTTGAAATGTTTCCTGTGGTCAATATCTAAAAATATAAGGATAATTTCAAGGTATGTGACTATAAATAAAGTTGGGCAGGTATTAAAAAAATATTATTCTATTTAGTATATATTCCATATTTAATATCACAAATAGATACATGAGAGCTAGAAAGACAGACAGATAGATAGATATGTGATAGATAGATAGATAGATAGATAGATAGATAGATAGATAGATAGTTGATAGACAGATTCCAGTGATAGATTAAAAAAAAAAAAGAACCCCCCCTTCCCCCCACAACACAACACAACACAGCCATTTCTCATCTTTCCATTTCAATTTCTTACTCCTCACCTTCCACAATCCACAGCTTTTTAATTTTTCTCTTTCCAGTGTATGAGAGTTTATTTTCTTGCAGGACAATTTGTACTTCATGATGGTACCATTTAATATTCTGTATAATGTACTGGTGGGGGTGGATACATTTATGTTTTTTTATTTGTTTTTTTGTAGATTGTGAACCCCATATAGGGATCACAACGCACATTTTTCCTACTATCCATATGTCTTTGGAGTATAGGAGGAAATCCACGCAAGCACAGGGAGAACAGACAAACTCCTTGCAGATGTTGTTCCTGGCAGGATTTGAACCCAGGACTCCAGCGCTGCAATGCTGTAGAGCTAACCACTGAGCCACCGTGAAGCCCCTGGGTAGAATACATTTGTGTCATTTTCTCATGGGTTTTGTTTTTGTGGAACTTACTGTATATCGAAAATAACACATTACCTATATTGCAATTATTCAGACCAGTGGACGAAGGACTGAGCAAATCCAGAAGATGTTTGTAGCAAAATTTCTTTAGTCCAGCCAAATGCCAATGTAATACACAACGCGTTTTGGGGTCTTGAACTTCTCCTTTATAAAATGTGCATTACACTAAAATAAGACAATATCCCAAACACTCTCAAAAAGTGAATGAGGTGATAAGTAAATAAAATATGGCTCCAAAATACTATTAAAGAAATCGAACCCATAAAAAATCAGTTAAAACATAGATCAGATTAATGAACTATCAAAACAGAAATACAAATAGTGTTAACTCTTAATAGATTTATTGAAAACCAGACAAAATTATTATTATTATTATTATTTATTTATTTTTATTTATTTTTTTTGGGGGGGATATGCTCTTGAGTAAAAAAATAAATAAATAGAATGTCTTTAGAACTAATATTCTAGAGACATACAAAGTCAAAAATTCAATACAGCACCCATCCTCTAAAGTCTCATTGAGAACATCAGGAACCAGAGAATTTAATTTAAATATCTAGAACATTTCATTTTGTTTGAGGGCATCACTGTACATCTCTTTGGTTTACATGTACATGATCAGTCTGAACTACTGAGAAGCCCACAAAACTCTTGATATGTTTATAGGAAGCGAGGCGAGAAACCCTATGTTTTTGAAACCCATGTAGGAGCCATCTTGTTATATCTGTCACATTCCCATTTATAAATGATAATGCACTACGCACTGCTCAGCCCTTCTGTTCTACTGTTTTTTACATTGTCTCTATTTTGTGGGTAGATATGACTCCGGGGACACTGGATTAATATATAGTATTTGGTATGCTTTAGCTTGTTATCATTTTTTTCACCTAATGGAATAAATATTATTTAATAAATATTAGTAAATATTAATTATTATTATTATTATATTGATAAAATATTTTCAGAATTATTGATATTAAAAGGTAAATAGATTACAAAAGCTGTTTCTTGAATATTTGTAAAAATAAGTAGAAAGAGGTCAACGCCTTTAAGCTGTCCAAAGCAGTACAAGCACTGCAATAATGGCTATTAGTGTTGAGCAAGTAGTATTCGATCAAATACCTCGCCGGCATAGGTATGTGTGTAATCGGCGGAGCTCCAAGGGGTTAAATGCATCGAATATTCAAAGCATTTAACCCCTTGGTGTTCGGCCGATTACACGCATTCCTATGTCGGCGAGGTATTCGATTGAATACTACTCGCTCATCTCTAATGGCTATTAGTGGTTGTCAATGCTAAGATTAAAATTCAGCAAATCTGAATAGAATATGAAAGTGCAGTCTAGAAAATTACATAAAAAAGAACTGAAAAATAAAAAATTACATTTTTATCACTTAGGTGGAGATGGTCTACCAGTAATGATAGTGATGGATCATAAAGATACACCAAGGAATTTCTCGCACTTATGGCACATAGTATTGATCCTCCATTGATAATTTGCTAATAACATCATGTAACATAACAATATGGAATTATTTGTATTATTACTTATTTTCTTAAAATCCCTTTGGCCCATAAAATGCTTTGACTACTTCCAGACACAACACATTACAATGAATTTGAACAATTCCACCTCAGTTACAGAATTTTTTTTAGCTGGTCTGGAAATTGAAGATTTTCTTCAGGTGACTCTCGTCTTAAGCTTTCTATTACTATACCTACTAACATTAGCAGCAAATCTCTCCATAATGATTATCACTATTTCTGATCCCAATCTCCATACTCCCATGTATTTCTTCTTGTGGAACTTGGCTTTCCTTGACATCTGTTGCTCATCGGTGGTTGTCCCCCAAGATGCTGACAAATCTTATGTCTCAGAAGAAGATGATCTCATTCTATGGCTGTATGCTACAAGTCCATTTCTTCCATTTCTTGGGTAGTACAGAAGGCATACTATTTTCAGTTATGGCCTATGATAGATTTGTAGCCATTGCACATCCTTTGAGATACTCAACCATCATGAATAAGAGCGTCTGTTATGGCCTAGCCTCATCGTCTTGGGTTATTGGATTTTGCCATGCCTCGGTCCACAGTATAATGACTTCAAGGCTTCCATTTTGTGGACCAAATGTGGTGAAACACTTCTTCTGTGATGTTAAACCGTTGCTTAATTTGGCCTGTACAGATGTCTCTCTGAATTTCCATCTCCTTGCTAGAGTCACTGGTACACTAGCTATCACAACCTTAATGTTGACTATCCTTTCTTACGTCTTCATTAGCAAATATCTTCTAAAAATAAAAACCTCCCAAGGACGAAAGCGTGCGGTGTCTACGTGTAGCGCTCACTTCACTGTAGTCACTCTCCAATATGGAACCGCCATATTCACTTATGCTCAACTACACAAAAAAGATTCTTTAGATCAAGACAGAGCAGCTGCGATAATGTTCACCGTCATAACCCCGGCCTTAAATCCAATCATATATACATTAAGGAACAAAGACATGAAGAAAGCCTTGAAGAACTTATTCCAAAGACCTACTAACAGACAAGTAGTCTAAAAATACACCAGATTTATCACTGTGTTTGATGCTGGAAGATAAATCTGGAGTATCTGTAGACTGTTTTCTCTAGATATATACCATATTTTAGTTGGCTTATTTTGAGCCAGGGCTTATTCCAATGGCTGTGCCATTATTCACAGACCAATGTCCATGAGAAACAACTGTCTCCGTATGTGCAAGTCCCCATCAGGGAGCTCCAACACCAGATGGTCTGCCATCAGTTGCATGTATCGAGCACCGGTCATTGATCCCTGTACCCTGACAATGGGGCCCAATTGCGACCATGTGAGCACGACTCAGACCATGACAGAGCGACCTCCTGCCTGGACTTGACCTTGTTGGCATACAGGATCCATGGCTTTATGGAGCATACGCCACACTCTCACACTCCCATTGGCTCTGTACAACTGGAACCGTGATTCATCAGACCATGCCACATGCCGCCACTGTTCCATGGTCCAATGACAATGGTCACGGGCACATGCTAGTCTACGAGCTCTGTGTTGCAGCATCAGCAAAGGGGCACGGGTCGGGCGTCGACTGTTGAAGCCTAGGCGGTGCAGTTCTCAGCATACAGTCCTGATGGAAATGAGGTCCTAGCACCCCACTTTCAAATTGGCGATGATTTGACACACAGTAGACCATTTAGAGACCCGTACAACTCTGCAGAGGTGACGTGACATCCGTTCATCAAACAGTCGTGGTCGACTAGTGTGCTGGTTTACGCAGCTGCCAACATTGTCTCTGCAATATTGCAGGCCCACCTGAGACACTGTTGACCTTGGAAACCCAAATTCCCAGGTAAACTCCAAAATGCTATGCCCCATGCGTCTTGCACCGATTATCATTTCAAGTTCAAAGTCACTTAACTTGCAATGGACTGCCATGTCCACGAGACACCTGTCTGCATCAGACTGCTCAGCTATCCTGGTAACATTAGGGCCGCATCGCGTCATTCTGTTTGAGCGTCATATCCGACACAACCGGCACTAGGACACACCTTTCTGTGACTTTTGGCCACTGAGTGTATGTTGACGTACAAAGAAAAAGCAGTTTTATTGACAGTTGTGAAAAATGAGCCATCAAAAATCTGGCCATATTGTGAATAGACACAATTGAATGCACAGTTCTCCTCTGCGGACTTCTATAGGGAAGTGCCAGTATTTCTGTAGGTATAATGGATATGCTGCATATTTTTCCACAATGTGTGGATGGGATTCAGTAGACTCTCATCCACCTTGCAGTAACTGTAAAATACGGTGGTATTTACAACATGTGAAAAAAAAAAAAAAAAAAAAAAAAACTAATTTATGTTTTTTTTTTGTTTTGTTTTGTTTTTAACATTTTCTTAACATGTTCAAGCTGTCCGCTTGAAAAATCGGACATCTTTGTAAACGGACACTTAAGGACATACACGGATGGTAAAGCCTGTGATTGGGTCTCAGCGGTCACATGGAGTGTGTTCTGTCTTCTTACACATTCTCACAGTGTGCGGCCCGACATACAGAATAAACCTTCTCTGTCTTCTAAATAAGCAGAATGTTTTTCCGTACTCTATTTATTGGTCAACAGGTTGTAGAAATGGTAAAACTATAAGAATACAGATAGTACAAGTATAAGTACCCAGCTTGAATAACACAGCCATGACACTTGGAGACAATAGTGAAGAACACATGGTAAGATGGCCGCCACCATATATAGCACATAGCTTACTAACAGTAACCCCTTCCTGAGTCAGTGGTACCTTGCTTACTAACAGACGTCCTGCCTCCCAAACCCCATAACTTTTTTATTTTTCAGTTCTCAGAGCCATATGAGGGCTTAATGTTTCTGGGACTAATTTTTATTAATAATGGTACCATTAATTATTCTGTAGAATGTATAGGGAAGCTGGAAAAAAATTCAGAATGGGATGGATTTGAAGAAAAAGTGCATTTGTGCGACTTTCTTATGGGCTTTGTTTTCAAGGCGTACACTCGGCAGACAAAATGACATGTCATCTGTAGTTTGTGGTTCTATATGATTCCGGGGATTCTGGAATAGGAGTTTCGGTATTGAGAACTCTGATTGCTGGCATTAGCTCCGGGTCTCCGCTGTACATTACAGCGGAGACCCGGTAGCTATGGCAGCCATCTTTAAAGACTTGGCATGCACCATACTATTACGACGGATGTCGGGAAGGGGTAATCCCAGAACACCTTGCTTTACCCAGGGTGAAATGTGGTTACAATAATGCAATTTCTTCATAATGCGAATTCAACAAGTAATATAACGAAAAGACACTAAATTTTGCTATAACCTCTCTAATTGGAATAAGCCATTAACACAAGCATGTAAATGAGATAATAACACTTTAGCATCAGATTCTTATCCACAGGGCAGAATGGGGTGAATCAACGTCATGATGCTTTGAAGCAAGGGTCATGATGTTGATGCACCCCACATGGATCTGAGGCCCAATCTTAGGCATCTGTATTTCCCTAGGGCCACTGCCATCACCCAGAAGGCCAGAAGAGGCCTAAAAAAGTATCCCTGGAGAAGTTAATGGACACTGCAAGAGAGTCCAGGAGAAGTGACTGAAGGTGAGTATGACTGCTTATTATCATTTCCCACCACTTCTGGGCCTCCACTTATTATACTCTGGGATCTCAAAAGAATAATAATACCATACTAATGATTCAAGCTTTATTGGCTTGCCCAGCTATTATTCACACTACGTCAATATATATGTGACAAATTATGTTATTATATACTAGAGGCCTCCTTGAGGTCATGTGTCGGAGGTTACAAGCAGCAAGGCCTCATGCATAGGACTGTGTGCTATTTCAGTGTACTATCCTGTTTTTTTCTGTATAGCACACTGACCTATTCATTTCAATGGACCCATCCACCGTGGTTTATATGTGTCCGGGTGTGGGCTACAAGTCTGTGTCATAAAACTTTTAAGTGTTTGTGCCATGGACTAGCCCATGTTTGGCCAAGATGGAATACCCCTTTAATGCCATGTAATTGGCTTATAAATATTTTTAAAAACACATATCTACTATATTTCACATAAATGATAATTAAGAAAAAAAAATAAGGACAATTTATTTTCCAAATTATTTCTCTTGAACATTTTATTCCAGAAAGGATCCCATTGGGTTGATATTTTGCTATTTTTTTTGTCATTGTGCTTAATCCCCTAAGTGGTTTTCCCAAGAGTTGTTACTGGGCCGCAGGCAGAGCCGAATGCACATGCCGCTTAAGTGAGCATGTGCAGTACGATCCTGTAGTTCAATGGAGTAGAGAGCATTATGCGCATGCTCGTGTAAGCGGCCACAAAAACATGGCTGCCAGCATGTGCATTCAGCTCTGCCTGCGGCCCGATGGCAGAGCCGACTGCGCAGGCGTACAAGTGTGACCCCAGCGGCAGAAGTAGATACATGAAGAGGACGTTCTAGAAGAAGATGGAGGCGACGCTGGAGATAGTTCTCTCGCAGCATTGGGGACGCCCCCAGTGCTGCGGGAGAACTCATTTGCATACAGACAAAAAATGGAATTTTAATCGAGCGGCGGGGTGAAGAAGACATCTAAAGGTAGGAGAAGAATAGCCTGTCTTAAGGCTATTCCGACGTGTCAACGAGAAAAATAGCTTTTAAAGGTAGAATCCCTTTAATTTCAGCACCGATATCTCTTCACTGTCATAAGGGCGGGCCTTACAGTGTAGCATCATTGCCTGGTGCTGAGGTATTCCCCTCCTGGCAGTATTCTTCCATAGACTTGTAATGTTGGGGCAGACGCATTTCTCACAGTCCATCAATGATGCTAGGCTGTAAGGCTGTCCTTAACAGTGGGAAAATATCTCCACCTCCGGGGCGCATACCGGGAAAGCCAACAGTGTACGGAATTCAGTGTGCTGTCGGGTTTCTAGAGATATATAATACCGCACATCTATGAGGGGGTGAAAGGTCCTCTTTACTGTAATTCCTATCACTTTTACAGCACCTTAAACCTGATCCCATTATCCAACAGTGACATCTACACTCTATTCCCATAAACGTACATACACAGATAGCAGCTGGTGAGCGGCACATGACGCTGTCCTTGTCTTACCATGTTTTATAATAGATGGATTTATCATGACATTACCGCTTAAGGCACCCAATAGATTGTAAGCTCTTATGAGCAGGACTCTCACTCCAATTGTTTCATATCTGGATGTGTTATACTGTAATGTCTCATTTTATTTGTACATGAACCTTCTCATTTGTAACCTGCTGCAGAACATGTTGTTATTAGAGATGAGCGAACAGTGTTCTATCGAACACATGTTCGATCGGATATCAGGGTGTTCGCCATGTTCGAATCGAATCGAACACCACGTGGTAAAGTGCGCCAAAATTCGATTCCCCTCCCACCTTCCCTGGCGCCTTTTTTGCACCAATAACAGCGCAGGGGAGGTGGGACAGGAACTACGACACTGGGGGCATTGAAAAAAATTGGAAAAAGTCATTGGCTGCCGAAATCAGGTGACCTCCATTTTAGACGAATAGTGGATTTCAAATCCGGGTCATATGAGAATGTGAACTTTGTGACTATGAGACAGGGATAGCTGTACAGGCAGGGATAGCTAGGGATAACCTTTATTTAGGGGGGAATGTTATTAAAAATAACTTTTTGGGGCTCTATCGGGTGTGTAATTGTGATTTTTGTGAGATAAACTTTTTCCCATAGGGATGCATTGGCCAGCGCTGATTGGCCGAATTCCGTACTCTGGCCAATCAGTGCTGGCCAATGCATTCTATTAGCTTGATGAAGCAGAGTGTGCACAAGGGTTCAAGCGCACCCTCGGCTCTGATGTAGCAGAGCCGAGGCTGCACAAGGGTTCAAGCGCACCCTCGGCTCTGATGTAGGAGAGCCGAGGGTGCACTTGAACCCTTGTGCACCCTCAGCTCTGCTACATCAGAGCCGAGGGTGCGCTTGAACCCTTGTGCACACTCTGCTTCATCAAGCTAATAGAATGCATTGGCCAGCGCTGATTGGCCAATGTATTCTATTAGCCTGATGAAGTAGAGCTGAATGTGTGTGCTAAGCACACACATTCAGCTCTACTTCATCGGGCTAATAGAATGCATTGGCCAGCGCTGATTGGCCAGAGTACGGAACTCGACCAATCAGCGCTGGCTCTGCTGGAGGAGGCGGAGTCTAAGATCGCTCCACACCAGTCTCCATTCAGGTCCGACCTTAGACTCCGCCTCCTCCGGCAGAGCCAGCGCTGATTGGCCGAAGGCTGGCCAATGCATTCCTATGCGAATGCAGAGACTTAGCAGTGCTGAGTCAGTTTTGCTCAACTACACATCTGATGCACACTCGGCACTGCTACATCAGATGTAGCAATCTGATGTAGCAGAGCCGAGGGTGCACTAGAACCCCTGTGCAAACTCAGTTCACGCTAATAGAATGCATTGGCCAGCGCTGATTGGCCAATGCATTCTATTAGCCCGATGAAGTAGAGCTGAATGTGTGTGCTAAGCACACACATTCAGCACTGCTTCATCAAGCCAATACAATGCATTAGCCAGTGCTGATTGGCCAGAGTACGGAATTCGGCCAATCAGCGCTGGCCAATGCATTCTATTAGCCCGATGAAGTAGAGCTGAATGTGTGTGCTAAGCACACACATTCAGCACTGCTTCATCAAGCCAATACAATGCATTAGCCAGTGCTGATTGGCCAGAGTACGGAATTCGGCCAATCAGCGCTGGCTCTGCTGGAGGAGGCGGAGTCTAAGGTCGCTCCACACCAGTCTCCATTCAGGTCCGACCTTAGACTCCGCCTCCTCCGGCAGAGCCAGCGCTGATTGGCCGAAGGCTGGCCAATGCATTCCTATGCGAATGCAGACTTAGCAGTGCTGAGTCAGTTTTGCTCAACTACACATCTGATGCACACTCGGCACTGCTACATCAGATGTAGCAATCTGATGTAGCAGAGCCGAGGGTGCACTAGAACCCCTGTGCAAACTCAGTTCACGCTAATAGAATGCATTGGCCAGCGCTGATTGGCCAATGCATTCTATTAGCCCGATGAAGTAGAGCTGAATGTGTGTGCTAAGCACACACATTCAGCACTGCTTCATCAAGCCAATACAATGCATTAGCCAGTGCTGATTGGCCAGAGTACGGAATTCGGCCAATCAGCGCTGGCTCTGCTGGAGGAGGCGGAGTCTAAGGTCGGACCTGAATGGAGACTGGTGTGGAGCGATCTTAGACTCCGCCTCCTCCAGCAGAGCCAGCGCTGATTGGTCGAGTTCCGTACTCTGGCCAATCAGCGCTGGCCAATGCATTCTATTAGCCCGATGAAGTAGAGCTGAATGTGTGTGCTTAGCACACACATTCAGCTCTACTTCATCAGGCTAATAGAATACATTGGCCAATCAGCGCTGGCCAATGCATTCTATTAGCTTGATGAAGCAGAGTGTGCACAAGGGTTCAAGCGCACCCTCGGCTCTGATGTAGCAGAGCTGAGGGTGCACAAGGGTTCAAGTGCACCCTCGGCTCTCCTACATCAGAGCCGAGGGTGCGCTTGAACCCTTGTGCACACTCTGCTTCATCAAGCTAATAGAATGCATTGGCCAGCACTGATTGGCCAGAGTACGGAATTCGGCCAATCAGCGCTGGCCAATGCATTCTATTAGCCCGATGAAGTAGAGCTGAATGTGTGTGCTAAGCACACACATTCAGCACTGCTTCATCACGCCAATACAATGCATTAGCCAGTGCTGATTGGCCAGAGTACGGAATTCGGCCAATCAGCGCTGGCTCTGCTGGAGGAGGCGGAGTCTAAGATCGCTCCACACCAGTCTCCATTCAGGTCCGACCTTAGACTCCGCCTCCTCCAGCAGAGCCAGCGCTGATTGGCCGAATTCCGTACTCTGGCCAATCAGCACTGGCTAATGCATTGTATTGGCGTGATGAAGCAGTGCTGAATGTGTGTGCTTAGCACACACATTCAGCTCTACTTCATCGGGCTAATAGAATGCATTGGCCAGCGCTGATTGGCCGAATTCCGTACTCTGGCCAATCAGCACTGGCTAATGCATTGTATTGGCTTGATGAAGCATTGCTGAATGTGTGTGCTTAGCACACACATTCAGCTCTACTTCATCGGGCTAATAGAATGCATTGGCCAATCAGCGCTGGCCAATGCATTCTATTAGCGTGAACTGAGTTTGCACAGGGGTTCTAGTGCACCCTCGGCTCTGCTACATCAGATTGCTACATCTGATGTAGCAGTGCCGAGTGTGCATCAGATGTGTAGTTGAGCAAAACTGACTCAGCACTGCTAAGTCTGCATTCGCATAGGAATGCATTGGCCAGCCTTCGGCCAATCAGCGCTGGCTCTGCCGGAGGAGGCGGAGTCTAAGGTCGGACCTGAATGGAGACTGGTGTGGAGCGACCTTAGACTCCGCCTCCTCCAGCAGAGCCAGCGCTGATTGGCCGAATTCCGTACTCTGGCCAATCAGCACTGGCTAATGCATTGTATTGGCTTGATGAAGCAGTGCTGAATGTGTGTGCTTAGCACACACATTCAGCTCTACTTCATCGGGCTAATAGAATGCATTGGCCAGCGCTGATTGGCCGAATTCCGTACTCTGGCCAATCAGCACTGGCTAATGCATTGTATTGGCTTGATGAAGCAGTGCTGAATGTGTGTGCTTAGCACACACATTCAGCTCTACTTCATCGGGCTAATAGAATGCATTGGCCAATCAGCGCTGGCCAATGCATTCTATTAGCGTGAACTGAGTTTGCACAGGGGTTCTAGTGCACCCTCGGCTCTGCTACATCAGATTGCTACATCTGATGTAGCAGTGCCGAGTGTGCATCAGATGTGTAGTTGAGCAAAACTGACTCAGCACTGCTAAGTCTGCATTCGCATAGGAATGCATTGGCCAGCCTTCGGCCAATCAGCGCTGGCTCTGCCGGAGGAGGCGGAGTCTAAGGTCGGACCTGAATGGAGACTGGTGTGGAGCGATCTTAGACTCCGCCTCCTCCAGCAGAGCCAGCGCTGATTGGTCGAGTTCCGTACTCTGGCCAATCAGCACTGGCCAATGCATTTCTATGGGGAAAAGTTAGCTTGCGAAAATCGCAAACTGACAGGGATTTCCATGAAATAAAGTGACTTTTATGCCCCCAGACATGCTTCCCCTGCTGTCCCAGTGTCATTCCAGGGTGTTGGTATCATTTCCTGGGGTGTCATAGTGGACTTGGTGACCCTCCAGACACGAATTTGGGTTTCCCCCTTAACGAGTTTATGTTCCCCATAGACTATAATGGGGTTCGAAACCCATTCGAACACTCGAACAGTGAGCGGCTGTTCGAATCGAATTTCGAACCTCGAACATTTTAGTGTTCGCTCATCTCTAGTTGTTATATATAAATAAATATATACAGTACAGACCTAAAGTTTGGACTCACCTTCTCATTCAGAGAGTTTTCTGTATTTTCATGACTATGACAATTGTAGATTCACACTGAAGGCATCAAAACTATGAATTATCACATGTGGAATTATATACTGAACAAAAAAGTGTGAGACAACTGAAGATATGTCTTATATTCTCGGTTCTTCAAAGTAGCCACCTTTTGCTTTGATTCCTGCTTTGCACACTCTTGGCATTCTACTCCGGAGTAGACGAGCTGAACGCATGGCCCGATGTAGCAGTGCTGGCCGATGTAGCAGTGCTGGCCGATGTAGCAGTGCTGGCCGATGTAGCAGTGCTGGCCGATGTAGCAGTGCTGGCCGATGTAGCAGTGCTGGCCGATGTAGCAGTGCTGGCCGATGTAGCAGTGCTGGCCGATGTAGCAGTGCAGCAGTGTGTGATGTAGCAGTGCTTTCCGATGTAGCAGTGTCTGATGTAGCAGTGTGTGATGTAGCAGTGTCTGATGTAGCAGTGTGTGATGTAGCAGTGTCTGATGTAGCAGTGCTGGCCGATGTAGCAGTGTCTGATGTAGCAGTGCTTTCCGATGCAACATAGCTGAGTGTGCAGCAGGGTTCAGCGCGCACTCAGTCCTGCTTCATCTCTGGTGTACTGCTACATCTCGGCATAGGAATGCGTTGACCAGTGTTGACTGGCCGAATGCTATAGCATTCAGCCAGTCAGCGCTGGTTCTGCCGATGGAGGTGGAGTCTGAGTGGTCCACAGCAGTCTCCATTATGGTCCAATTTTAGACTCCGCCTCCTCAAAGAAGAGCCTCCGGTGAAACCAACGTTGATTGGCTATATGCCATACTCTATATGGCATTCGACCAATCAATGCTGTTCAATGTATTCATATGGAAAAAAGTCAGCTCGTGCATATCGCAATCTGACAGGGATCCTGACGTAATACAGTGACTTGGCCTTGTTAGATGCCCCCAGACATGCTTCCCCTGCTGTCCCAGTTGCACTCCAGGGTGTTGGCATCATTTCCTGGGGTGTCATAGTGGACTTGGTGACTCTCCTGAGTAGAATGGTGGGATCCCCTGTAGCGAAGCATTTTTCCCCATAGACTATAATGGGGTTCGATATTCGTTTGAATACTTGAATATTGAGCGGCTATTTGAAATGAATATTGAATATTTTACTGTTCGCTCATCTGTAATGTTTACCTCTAACATGAAGTACAATGTGTCATATAAAAACAATCTCAAAACCACTTGTGTAAGGTATAGCGTCTCAAAGTTACTGTCATATAAAGTGACACATGTCAGTTTGGAGAAATGAGGTCTGGTCCTAAAGGCACTTTTAGACCTGGTTCTTAACCGCTGAAGGTTTTACCAATAAGGAAGGAAGTATGGAGACATCCATCAGGAAATAAGCCGGAGAGAAGTCACTACAAACATCCCATCAACTGGCAAGAAACAATCCCATTTATTTAGGTTGTTTCTTCTTTCTCTTCTTCGTAGATTTTCTCCTTCCACAACCACAGCTTAGACTGCAGCTCTTCTGAGCTCTTCTCCTATGAGAACGCTTTGTCTTTTTTTGTTTCTTTGCAGGTGTTGGTTCCGGTAGAATTCGGATTGGTTGTGGTAGCTCTTCTATCTCTTTTCTCTTCATCCATCTTGGCGGTAGTCCTGGCCTAATGAGATATAGCCATTCCTCCTTGTCGTCCTCCTCGTTGTCTACAAATAGAGAATCCATAATGAGAATGGTGTCAGATAGTCAGTGTCCTTCACAGCAGATCACTTGATGGTTTTGGATAATTTTGGACATGTGACTATTCCTATTGACTATAGTCAGGAGGAGCCTTACAGGTCATATATGACAGGGACAGTCTGCTATAGATTGGGGTCACACACAACCTTCTCAGGGTTCTTAGTCATTCTTACCAGGTTCCGGATCCGCGCTCTTCTTTACATCTGCCTGACATTTTTTCATCGCTGTAGTAACTACAACATACAACAGAAGCCATGAGAAGAGGAGAGACATGTGTGTCCATTATACAGGAGCCCGGGCTTGTCTTTATGTTTATTTGTCTTCTGTATACTCTGCTCTTTGGTATCAATAAGTGTCTATTATTAGTAGTGGCCAATGGATGGGCTTATAGATGTAGCAGAGCTGACTGGGTAATGCGGAACATCTCCTCATGGTGGCGCTATAAAGTCTTATTACTGATCTTACATAGGACTGCAGGTAAATCTTCTGGATTCTTAGTAGTCCTAGTGATATTACTAACAAGCCCTGCTACACCTGGAGTACAGGGGGGATCTCTGTTCTCCTAAACTACACCGCTTCTATACTTAGAGGGAACCTTCCAATTTCTGGGGCTATACTACATGTCCTATGTGCACCAGGCGTATAACTACAGGCCATACGCCGTACCTCCCATGAGGCGACCTGAAGCGACCGCTTCAGGCGGCGCTATGCCAGGGCCTCAGGGAGGGCGGCATTTTTGGTTACCTAAGCCAGTCCAGGACAAGCTGTCCTAGACTGGCTTAGCACCGAGCGGTGGATTGGGGAGGCCGCTGGATCAGCACTGCTCCAGCAGCCTCCTCTCACGCTCAGGCAGAGAGCAGGTCGTCTCCATGCCTGCTCTCTGTGCTAAGCCCTGCCCCCTGCACTTCACCATGCCCCCTCCGCTCTGCCACGCCCTCTCCACCCCGCCCCCTCCTCCCGGCGGGTTCGCCCCTGACCGGGGCCCATTGGCAGCAGTGCTATAAGTGACATGTCATAGTTGGGGTGCCATATACACCCGCTGTCAGGGTTATATTCTTACCCAGCGTCTCAACGATGACTTCTTTTAAGTCGATCTTCTCTTTCTCTTCTTTTTTTCCTTTTCTACATTTGTAGCACCTGGAATAACAAGAAAAACTCATGAGATACAGCAATATATGGAGCGCCCCCTCCTGGTTATGGGGAGACCCTAGAAGCCCTTCCTCACCTCATGTGTTACTATAGAGGGCACAATACAGGGGGCGCTAGATATCACAGATATGATATGGATCAGATGCCATAGCACAAGCAGATTATTACCCAGGAGTCACATCGCCCCCTGTAGGTCTGACATGATATAACCCTCCACCTTGCACTACATTATCACCATACTACATAACTGTTCTACTGTGGATATTTCGGGAAAAGATGCCAGAAACTTACCAAAAGAAGATTTTGGCGCAAATGTTTAAGATAGGAATAATCATGTACGCAAGATCTGGAAAGAAAGAAACAAGATGGTTGATAAGACATCATGGAATCTGAGAACTCCTCACATAGATCCCTATGGTTGTCATGCTGATAAAACATTCTATTATGGTCTGTCATTGACAAGGCATGTTGGGAGTTGTAGTTCCCAAGCAGCTGGAAAGATATATAGGCTATACATATACATAGGATGATGTCTACTCACTTGTCTTACTGGGGGTGGCCGGGCGCAGGGTGGCAGTGTCAGTGGTCACTGTCAGGAAGGAATAATACACAAAGGTGAGACCTTATGTTATACCCAATGCCAACACTTCTATATTTGTAACTAATACTTTTCACCGCTGAGGGTTTGCTACAATACCTACAATGCACACATTGTCTGCTGCAGAACCTCTTAGTAATAGATCATTACTAGAGATGAGCGAACGGTGTTCTATCGAACTCATGTTCGATCGGATATTAGGCTGTTCGGCGTGTTCGAATCGAATTGAACACCGCGTGGTAAAGTGCGCCATTACTCGATTCCCCTCCCACCTTCCCTGGCGCCTTTTTTGCTCCAATAACAGCGCAGGGTAGGTGGGACAGGAACTACGACACCGGTGACGTTGAAAAAAGTAGGCAAAACCCATTGGCTGCCGAAAACATGTGACCTCTAATTTAAAAGAACAGCGCCGCCCAGGTTCGCGTCATTCTGAGCTTGCAATTCACCGGGGACGGAGGTTTCCGTCCATTTAGCTAGGGGTTAGATTCTGGGTAGGCAGGGACAGGCTAGGATAGGAAGGAGAAGACAACCAACAGCTCTTATAAGAGCTAAATTCCAGGGAGAAGCTTGTCAGTGTAACGTGGCACTGACGGGCTCAATCGCCGCAACCCAGCTTTCCCAGGATCCTGAATGGAATACACTGTCAGTGTATTCCCGTATACCCGATATATACACCCCAAATCCCCGTTCCAACGGTGTGCCCCCCCACCTTCACCCCAGAAATACCCTGCAAGTCCCCTAGCAATAGGATTGGGGCTATATACACCCACTATTTTTGCTACTGCCATATAGTGCCATTGTCTGACTGGGAATTCAAAGAATATATTGGGGTTACAAATACCCTCATTTCTTGCTACTGCCATATAGTGCCATTGTCTGACTGGTAATTCAAAGAATATATTGGGGTTATGTGCACCCACAATTTTTGCTACTGGTATATAGTGCCATTGTCTGACTGGGAATTCAAAGAATATATTGGGGTTACAAATACCCTCATTTCTTGCTACTGGTATATAGCGCCAGTTTCTGACTGGTAATTCAAAGAATATATTGGGGTTATAAATACCCTCATTTCTTGCTACTGGTATATAGTGCCATTGTCTGACTGGGAATTCAAAGAATATATTGGGGTTACAAATACCCTCATTTCTTGCTACTGGTATATAGTGCCATTGTCTGACTGGTAATTCAAAGAATATATTGGGGTTACAAATACCCTCATTTCTTGCTACTGGTATATAGTGCCATTGTCTGACTGGGAATTCAAAGAATATATTGGGGTTATAAATACCCTCATTTCTTGCTACTGGTATATAGTGCCATTGTCTGACTGGGAATTCAAAGAATATATTGGGGTTACAAATACCCTCATTTCTTGCTACTGGTATATAGTGCCAGTTTCTGACTGGTAATTCAAAGAATATATTGGGGTTACGTGCACCCACAATTTTTGCTACTGGTATATAGTGCCATTGTCTCACTGGGAATTCAAAGAATATATTGGGGTTACAAATACCCTCATTTCTTGCTACTGCCATATAGTGCCATTGTCTGACTGGTAATTCAAAGAATATATTGGGGTTACGTGCACCCACAATTTTTGCTACTGGTATATAGTGCCATTGTCTGACTGGGAATTCAAAGAATATATTGGGGTTATAAATACCCTCATTTCTTGCTACTGGTATATAGTGCCAGTTTCTGACTGGTAATTCAAAGAATATATTGGGGTTATAAATACCCTCATTTCTTGCTACTGGTATATAGTGCCATTGTCTGACTGGGAATTCAAAGAATATATTGGGGTTACAAATACCCTCATTTCTTGCTACTGCCATATAGTGCCATTGTCTGACTGGTAATTCAAAGAATATATTGGGGTTACAAATACCCTCATTTCTTGCTACTGGTATATAGTGCCATTGTCTGACTGGGAATTCAAAGAATATATTGGGGTTATAAATACCCTCATTTCTTGCTACTGGTATATAGTGCCATTGTCTGACTGGGAATTCAAAGAATATATTGGGGTTACAAATACCCTCATTTCTTGCTACTGGTATATAGTGCCAGTTTCTGACTGGTAATTCAAAGAATATATTGGGGTTATAAATACCCTCATTTCTTGCTACTGGTATATAGTGCCAGTTTCTGACTGGGAATTCAAAGAATATATTGGGGTTACAAATACCCTCATTTCTTGCTACTGGTATATAGTGCCAGTTTCTGACTGGTAATTCAAAGAATATATTGGGGTTATAAATACCCTCATTTCTTGCTACTGGTATATAGTGCCATTGTCTGACTGGGAATTCAAAGAATATATTGGGGTTACAAATACCCTCATTTCTTGCTACTGGTATATAGTGCCAGTTTCTGACTGGTAATTCAAAGAATATATTAGGGTTATAAATACCCTCATTTCTTGCTACTGGTATATAGTGCCATTGTCTGACTGGGAATTCAAAGAATATATTGGGGTTACAAATACCCTCTTTTCTTGCTACTGGTATATAGTGCCAGTTTCTGACTGGTAATTCAAAGAATATATTAGGGTTATAAATACCCTCATTTCTTGCTACTGGTATATAGTGCCATTGTCTGACTGGGAATTCAAAGAATATATTGGGGTTACAAATACCCTCATTTCTTGCTACTGGTATATAGTGCCATTGTCTGACTGGGAATTCAAAGAATATATTGGGGTTACAAATACCCTCATTTCTTGCTACTGCCATATAGTGCCAGTTTCTGACTGGTAATTCAAAGAATATATTGGGGTTACGTGCACCCACAATTTTTGCTACTGGTATATAGTGCCATTGTCTGACTGGGAATTCAAAGAATATATTGGGGTTACAAATACCCTCATTTCTTGCTACTGGTATATAGTGCCATTGTCTGACTGGGAATTCAAAGAATATATTGGGGTTATAAATACCCTCATTTCTTGCTACTGGTATATAGTGCCAGTTTCTGACTGGGAATTCAAAGAATATATTGGGGTTACAAATACCCTCATTTCTTGCTACTGGTATATAGTGCCAGTTTCTGACTGGTAATTCAAAGAATATATTGGGGTTATAAATACCCTCATTTCTTGCTACTGGTATATAGTGCCATTGTCTGACTGGGAATTCAAAGAATATATTGGGGTTACAAATACCCTCATTTCTTGCTACTGGTATATAGTGCCAGTGTCTGACTGGTAATTCAAAGAATATATTGGGGTTATAAATACCCTCATTTCTTGCTACTGGTATATAGTGCCATTGTCTGACTGGGAATTCAAAGAATATATTGGGGGTACAAATACCCTCATTTCTTGCTACTGGTATATAGTGCCAGTTTCTGACTGGTAATTCAAAGAATATATTGGGGTTATAAATACCCTCATTTCTTGCTACTGGTATATAGTGCCATTGTCTGACTGGGAATTCAAAGAATATATTGGGGTTACAAATACAATCATTTCTTGCTACTGGTATATAGTGCCAATTTCTGACTGGTAATTCAAAGAATATATTGGGGTTATAAATACCCTCATTTCTTGCTACTGGTATATAGTGCCATTGTCTGAGTGGGAATTCAAAGAATATATTGGGGTTACAAATACCCTCATTTCTTGCTACTGGTATATAGTGCCAGTTTCTGACTGGTAATTCAAAGAATATATTGGGGTTATAAATACCCTCATTTCTTGCTACTAGTATATAGTGCCATTGTCTGACCGGGAATTCAAAGAATATATTGGGGTTACAAATACCCTCATTTCTTGCTACTGGTATATAGTGCCAATTTCTGACTGGTAATTCAAAGAATATATTGGGGTTACAAATACCCTCATTTCTTGCTACTGGTATATAGTGCCAGTTTCTGACTGGTAATTCAAAGAATATATTGGGGTTATAAATACCCTCATTTCTTGCTACTGGTATATAGTGCCATTGTCTGACTGGGAATTCAAAGAATATATTGGGGTTACAAATACCCTCATTTCTTGCTACTGGTATATAGTGCCAATTTCTGACTGGTAATTCAAAGAATATATTGGGGTTATAAATACCCTCATTTCTTGCTACTGGTATATAGTGCCAGTTTCTGACTGGGAATTCAAAGAATATATTGGGGTTACAAATACCCTCATTTCTTGCTACTGGTATATAGTGCCAGTTTCTGACTGGTAATTCAAAGAATATATTGGGGTTACGTGCACCCACAATTTTTGCTACTGGTATATAGTGCTATTGTCTGACTGGGAATTCAAAGAATATATTGGGGTTATAAATACCCTCATTTCTTGCTACTGCCATATAGTGCCAGTTTCTGACTGGTAATTCAAACAATATATTGGGGTTACGTGCACCCACAATTTTTGCTACTGGTATATAGTGCCATTGTCTGACTGGGAATTCAAAGAATATATTGGGGTTACAAATACCCTCATTTCTTGCTACTGGTATATAGTGCCATTGTCTGACTGGGAATTCAAAGAATATATTGGGGTTACGTGCACCCACAATTTTTGCTACTGGTATATAGTGCTATTGTCTGACTGGGAATTCAAAGAATATATTGGGGTTATAAATACCCTCATTTCTTGCTACTGGTATATAGTGCCAGTTTCTGACTGGTAATTCAAAGAATATATTGGGGTTATAAATACCCTCATTTCTTGCTACTGGTATATAGTGCCATTGTCTGACTGGGAATTCAAAGAATATATTGGGGTTACAAATACCCTCATTTCTTGCTACTGGTATATAGTGCCAGTTTCTGACTGGTAATTCAAAGAATATATTGGGGTTATAAATACCCTCATTTCTTGCTACTGGTATATAGTGCCATTGTCTGACTGGGAATTCAAAGAATATATTGGGGTTACAAATACCCTCATTTCTTGCTACTGGTATATAGTGCCATTGTCTGACTGGGAATTCAAAGAATATATTGGGGTTACAAATACCCTCATTTCTTGCTACTGGTATATAGTGCCATTGTCTGACTGGGAATTCAAAGAATATATTGGGGTTATAAATACCCTTATTTCTTGCTACTGGTATATAGTGCCATTGTCTGACTGGGAATTCAAAGAATATATTGGGGTTACAAATACCCTCATTTCTTGCTACTGCCATATAGTGCCATTGTCTGACTGGTAATTCAAAGAATATATTGAGGTTACGTGCACCCACAATTTTTGCTACTGGTATATAGTGCCATTGTCTGACTGGGAATTCAAAGAATATATTGGGGTTATAAATACCCTCATTTCTTGCTACTGGTACATAGTGCCAGTTTCTGACTGGTAATTCAAAGAATATATTGGGGTTATAAATACCCTCATTTCTTGCTACTGCCATATAGTGCCAGTTTCTGACTGGTAATTCAAAGAATATATTGGGGTTACGTGCACCCACAATTTTTGATACTGGTATATAGTGCCAGTTTCTAACTGGGAATTCAAAATGCGCAAGGCTCCCGGAAAGGGACGTGGACGAGGCCGTGGGCGAGGTCGGGGGAATGGTTCTGGGGAGCAAGGTAGCAGTGAAGCCACAGGGCGTCCCATGCCTATTCCTGTGGGGCAGCAAGCATTGCGCCACTCCACAGTGCCAGGGTTGCTTGCCACATTAACTAAACTGCAGGGTACAAACCTTAGTAGGCCCGAGAACCAGGAACAGGTCTTGCAATGGCTGTCGGATAACGCTTACAGCACATTGTCCAGCAGCCAGTCAGACTCTGCCTCCTCTCCTCCTATTACCCAACAGTCTTGTCCTCCTTCCTCACAAAATTCCCAAGCTTCACAGAACAATAACCCCAACTGTCCCTGCTCCCCAGAGCTGTTCTCCGCTCCTTTCATTGTCCCTCAACCTGCCCCTCCACGTCACGATTCCACGAACCTAACAGAGGAGCATCTGTGTCCAGATGCTCAAACACTAGAGTCTCCTCCATCTCTGTTCGATTTGGTGGTGGATGACCAGCAACCCACCCTCATCAACGATGATGTGACGCAGTTGCCGTCAGGGCATCCAGTTGACCGGCGCATTGTGCGGGAGGAGGAGATGAGACAGGAGTTGGAAGAGGAAGTGGTGGATGATGAGGACACTGACCCGACCTGGACAGGGGGGATGTCAAGCGGGGAAAGTAGTGTGGATGTTGAGGCAGGTGCAGCACCAAAAAAGGTAGCTAGAGGCAGAGGTCAGCAGCTTAGGCTAAGCCAGGCCACACCCGGAATCTCCCAAGATGTTCCAGTTCGTACCCAGCCCCGAAAAACTCCCACCTCGAGGGCACGTTTCTCGAAGGTGTGGAGTTTTTTCAAGGAATGCGCCGAGGACAGATATAGTGTTGTCTGCACAATTTGCCTCTCGAAATTGATTAGGGGCTCTGAGAAGACCAACCTGTCCACCACTTCAATGCGCCGTCATTTGGAATCCAAGCACTGGAATCAGTGGCAGGCAGCAACGGCAGGACAAAGGTCGCCTGCCGTTCACGCCACTGCCACTGCCTCTGCCACTGCTGACTTTGCTGGCGATGCACTCCAGAGGACGAGCCAGGACACCACTTCATCTGCCTCCGCCACTTTGTTGACTTCTTCCTCATCCTTCCTTTGTTCCTGTCTTATCTCCTTCTCCTGCACCATCAAAGGCACCATCAGGCGCTTCTTTACAACAACCCACCATCTCTCAGACATTGGAGCGGCGGCAGAAATACACTGCTAACCACCCACACGCGCAAGCCTTGAACGCCAACATCGCTAAACTGCTGGCCCAGGAGATATTGGCGTTCCGGCTTGTTGAAACTCCCGCCTTCCTGGACCTGATGGCAACTGCGGCACCTCGCTATGCCGTCCCTAGCCGTCACTACTTCTCCCGGTGTGCCGTCCCCACCTTGCACCAGCACGTGTCACTCAACATCAGGCGGGCCCTTAGTTCCGCGCTTTGCACAAAGGTCCACTTGACCACCGACGCGTGGACAAGTGCATGCGGACAGGGACGCTACATTTCACTGACGGCACACTGGGTGAATGTAGTTGAGGCTGGGACTGCTTCCCAAACTGGCCCGGTGTACCTCGTCTCCCCGCCTAACATTCCTGGCAGGGACACGAGAAGAACACCCCCCTCCTCCTCCTCCTCCACCGCCTCCTCCTCCTCCACCGCCTCCTCCTCCGCTGTTAGATTGACCCCAGCTACGAGTTGGAAACGTTGCAGCACTGGCGTTGGTAGACGTCAGCAGGCTGTGCTGAAGCTGATCAGCTTGGGGGACAGACAGCACACTGCCTCCGAGGTGAGGGATGCCCTCCTCGATGAGACGGCAATATGGTTTGAGCCGCTGCACCTGGGCCCAGGCATGGTCGTTTGTGATAACGGCTGGAACCTGGTAGCAGCTCTGGAGCTTGCCGGACTCCAACATGTTCCATGCCTGGCCCACGTCTTCAACCTAGTGGTGCAACGTTTCCTAAAGAGTTACCCCAATGTTCCAGAGCTACTGGTGAAAGTGCGGCGCATGTGCGCCCACTTTCGCAAGTCGACAGTAGCCGCTGCTAGCTTAAAATCTCTCCAGCAACGCCTGCATGTGCCACAACACTGGCTTTTGTGCGACGTCCCCACACGCTGGAACTCAACGTTTCAGATGTTGAATAGAGTGGTTGAGCAGCAGAGACCTTTGATGGAATACCAGCTACAAAACCCTAGGGTGCCACAAAGTCAGCTGCCTCAGTTTCACATCCATGAGTGGCCATGGATGAGAGACCTTTGTGACATCCTACGGGTCTTTGAGGAGTCCACAAGAAGGGTGAGCTCTGAGGATGCGATGGTGAGTCTTACAATCCCGCTCTTGTGTGTTCTGAGAGAATCCCTGATTGACATCAGGGATAACTCAGATCACACAGAGGAGTCAGGGATAGCATCCAATCCATCACAGCTGGAGAGTAGGTCCACACATCTGTCCGCTTCATCGCGTTTAATGGAGGAGGAGGAGGAGGGGGAGGAGGAAGAAGAGTTGTCCGATGATGTGATGGTGATACAGGAGGCTTCCGGGCAACTTCGAATCGTCCCAATGTTGCAGCGCGGATGGGTAGACATGGACGATGAGGAGGAAATGGAGATTGAACTTTCCGGTGGGGCCAGAGGAGTCATGCCAACTAACACTGTGGCAGACATGGCTGAGTTCATGTTGGGGTGCTTTACAACCGACAAGCGTATTGTCAAAATCATGGAGGACAACCAGTACTGGATCTTTGCTATCCTTGACCCCCGGTATAAAAACAACATCTCGTCTTTTATTCCGGTAGAGGGGAGGGCCAATCGCATCAATGCTTGCCACAGGCAATTGGTGCAGAATATGATGGAGATGTTTCCAGCATGTGACGTTGGCGGCAGGGAGGGCAGTTCCTCCAGTAGGCAACCAAGTTCTCACCGGTCCACACAAACGAGGGGCACACTGTCTAAGGTCTGGGACACCTTGATGGCACCCCCTCGCCAAAGTGCCGCCACGGAGGGTCCTAGTGTCACCAGGTGTGAGAAGTATAGGCGCATGTTGCGGGAATACCTTTCCGACCACAGCCCTGTCCTCTCCGACCCCTCTGCGCCCTACACGTATTGGGTGTCGAAGTTGGACCTGTGGCTTGAACTTGCCCTATATGCCTTGGAGGTGCTGTCCTGTCCTGCCGCCAGCGTCCTATCTGAGAGGGTGTTCAGTGCAGCCGGTGGCATCATCACTGACAAGCGCACCCGTCTGTCAGCTGAGAGTGCCGACCGGCTCACTTTGATAAAAATGAACCACCACTGGATAGAGCCTTCATTTTTGTGCCCACCTGTGTAAAGCACCCCAACATGAAACTCCATGTCTGTACTCAACCTCTCCAATTCCTCCGCATCCTCATACTCATCCACCATAAGCGTTGCACAATTCTGCTAATACTAGGCTCCCTCCACCCTGATTTCCCCCAACTCTGCTGGTTAGAGGCTCCCTCCACCCTGATTTCCACCAACTCTGCTGGTTAAAGGCTCCCTCCACCCTGCTTTCCCACAACTCTGCTGGTTAGAGGCTCCCTCCACCCTGCTTTCCCACAACTCTGCTGGTTAGAGGCTCCCTCCACCCTGCTTTCCCACAACTCTGCTGGTTAGAGGCTCCCTCCACCCTGATTTCCACCAACTCTGCTGGTTAGAGGCTCCCTCCACCCTGCTTTCCCACAACTCTGCTGGTTAGAGGCTCCCTCCACCCTGATTTCCACCAACTCTGCTGGTTAGAGGCTCCCTCCACCCTGCTTTCCACCAACTCTGCTGGTTAGAGGCTCCCTCCACCATGAATTGGTCCAAACTGGGCTGGTTAGAGGCTCCCTCCACCATGAATTTGCCCAAACTGGGCTGGTTAGAGGCTCCCTCCACCATGAATTTGTCCAAACTGGGCTGGTTAGAGGCTCCCTCCACCATGAATTTGCCCAAACTGGGCTGTTTAGAGGCTCCCTCCACCATGAATTGGTCCAAACTGGGGTTTGTAGAGGCTCCCTCCACCATGAATTGGTCCAAACTGGGGTTTTTAGAGGCTCCCTCCACCATGAATTTGCCCAAACTGGGCTGGTTAGAGGCTCCCTCCACCATGAATTAGTCCAAACTGGGCTGGTTAGAGGCTCCCTCCACCATGAATTGGTCCAAACTGGGCTGGTTAGAGGCTCCCTCCACCATGAATTTGCCCAAACTGGGCTGGTTAGAGGCTCCCTCCACCATGAATTTGCCCAAACTGGGCTGTTTAGAGGCTCCCTCCACCATGAATTGGTCCAAACTGGGGTTTGTAGAGGCTCCCTTCATCATGAATTGGTCCAAACTGGGCTGTTTAGAGGCTCCCTCCACCATGAATTGGTCCAAACTGGGGTTTTTAGAGGCTCCCTCCACCATGAATTGGTCCAAACTGGGGTTTTTAGAGGCTCCCTCCACCATTAATTGGTCCAAACTGGGGTTTTTAGAGGCTCCCTCCACCATGAATTGGTCCAAACTGGGGTTTTTAGAGGCTCCCTCCACCATGAATTGGTCCAAACTGGGGTTTTTAGAGGCTCCCTCCACCATGAATTGGTCCAAACTGGGGTTTTTAGAGGCTCCCTCCACCATGAATTTGCCCAAACTCTGCTGGTTAGAGGCTCAATCCACCCTGATTTTCAAAACAAATGTTGGTGCCAACCTCAACTTACTACAAGGGCCAAATTCACTGCTGGTGACAAGCTCTCCTCACTGCAAGTGCCAAATACACATGTTTCAAGGTGTTTTCCTACTGTCAGAGAGGTGGTATTGAGTGTGTAAAGTGTGTAGTTGTTAGGCTGTGATGTTGGGGTAATAGAGGGTCTTTGGTGTGTTAGATGCCCCCAGACATGCTTCCCCTGCTGTCCCAGTGTCATTCCAGAGGTGTTGGCATCATTTCCTGGGGTGTCATAGTGGACTTGGTGACCCTCCAGACACGGATTTGGGTTTCCCCCTTAACGAGTATCTGTTCCCCATAGACTATAATGGGGTTCGAAACCCATTTGAACACACGAACATTGAGCGGCTGTTCGAATCGAATTTCGAACCTCGAACATTTTAGTGTTCGCTCATCTCTAATCATTACATTAGGAGAATAACACACAAGGAAATTCCTGACCCCCCCCCCCTCCAAACAGCCACCTGTAAAGCCCCCCAGCTATGAATGTCCATTACTGTACCTGCAGGTGTCATGGTCGGCCTCCCGTCCGCAAAGCTTTGGGAAATTGTCACAAAAACGAATAGCACATTTATGGCATCCATCACTCTCTCCATCTGTAAAACCCTCAGCTTCCTCCAGGACATTCCCCAAGTTATATAGATTGTACAGTACACTGTGATGTCACCGGCTTCATGATGTCATCAGGATTCTGAGGAATTCCGGACTGTGATAATGTCATCTGGGCAAGTGCTGAATGGCCGGCAGTGTATACAGTGATCACATGACTCTATACAATAGGCAGAGGATATATACATCTATATTCTAATAAAACCACACTGTTTACTGAGAAGTTACTCCGGATTTCCATAGAAGCCTACTTCATAGAAACTATTGTAATAAAGCCGAAGTCAAGTGAAGGTTGTCCAGCTCTGTAGGGCTCTGTACACATAGTCGCATTATATATATATATATATATATATATATATATATATATATACACACAGTCCTATGAAAAAGTTTGGGCACCCCTATTAATCTTAATCATTTTTAGTTCTAAATATTTTGGTGTTTATAACAGCCATTTCAGTTTGATATATCTAATAACTGATGGACACAGTAATATTTCAGGATTGAAATGAGGTTTATTGTACTAACAGAAAATGTGCAATATGCATTAAACCAAAATTTGACCGGTGCAAAAGTATGGGCACCTCAACAGAAAAGTGACATTAATATTTAGTAGATCCTCCTTTTGCAAAGATAACAGCCTCTAGTCGCTTCCTGTAGCTTTTAATCAATTCCTGGATCCTGGATAAAGGTATTTTGGACAAACAATTCAAGTTCAGTTAAGTTAGATGGTCGCCGAGCATGGACAGCCCGCTTCAAATCATCCCACAGATGTTCAATGATATTCAGGTCTGGGGACTGGGATGGCCATTCCAGAACATTGTAATTGTTCCTCTGCATGAATGCCTGAGGATTTGGAGCGGTGTTTTGGATCATTGTCTTGCTGAAATATCCATCCCCGGCGTAACTTCAACTTCGTCACTGATTCTTGAACATTATTCTCAAGAATCTGCTGATACTGAGTGGAATCCATGCGACCCTCAACTTTAACAAGATTCCCGATGCCGGCATTGGCCACACAGCCCCAAAGCATGATGGAACCTCCACCAAATTTTACAGTGGGTAGCATGTGTTTTTCTTGGAATGCTGTTTCTTTTTGGACGCCATGCATAACGCCTTTTTTTATAACCAAACAACTCAATTTTTGTTTCCAAAATGAAGCTGCCTTGTCCAAATGTGCTTTTTCATACCTCAGGCAACTCTATTTGTGGCGTACGTGCAGAAACGGCTTCTTTCTCATCACTCTCCCATACAGCTTCTATTTGTGCAAAGTGCGCTGTATAGTTGACCGATGCACAGTGACACCATCTGCAGCAAGATGATGCTGCAGCTCTTTGGAGGTGGTCTGTGGATTGTCCTTGACTGTTCTCACCATTCTTCTTCTCTGCCTTTCTGATATTTTTCTTGGCCTGCCACTTCTGGGCTTAACAAGAACTGTCCCTGTGGTCTTCCATTTCCTTACTATGTTCCTCACAGTGGAAACTGACAGGTTAAATCTCTGAGACAACTTTTTGTATCCTTCCCCTTAACAACTATGTTGAACAGTCTTTGTTTTCAGATCATTTGAGAGTTGTTTTGAGTAGCCCATGATGCCACTCTTCAGAGGAGATTCAAATAGGAGATCAACTTGCAATTGGCCACCTTAAATACCTTTTCTTATGATTGGATACATCTGGCTATGAAGTTCAAAGCTCACTGAGGTTACAAAACCAATTTTGTGCTTCAGTAGGTCAGTAAAAAGTAGTTAGGGGAATTCAAATCAATAAAATGATAAGGGTGCCCATACTTTTGCACCGGTCAAATTTTGGTTTAATGCATATTGCACATTTTCTGTTAGTACAATAAACCTCATTTCAATCCTGAAATATTACTGTGTCCATCAGTTATTAGATATATCAAACTGAAATGGCTGTTGCAAACACCAAAATATTTAGAACAAAAAATGATTAAGATTAATAGGGGTGCCCAAACTTTTTCATAGGACTGTATATATATATATATATATATATATATATATATATATATATATATATATATATATATATATATATACACACACACACACACACATTCACTAAGCAGCGCCATCAGCACAGAAATGGAGGGTACATGAATCTGGGGGCAGAGATGGAGGGGACATAAAACTGGGGGCAGATGAAGGGTGTATATGAAACTGGGGGAGAGATAGAGGGGGAACATATAATTTACGGGTGACTGTAGGAAGATTATACTGTGTGCGGGCACATGAAAAATTAATGAGAATTGGCGGAGTCAACACAAAAGTGGGCGGGGCTAAATTTGCAGCGCCGCGCGCCGCACATTTTGTCCCTCTTTCGGTTCTTCATTGTGCTGTAGGTGTGTGTACATTACATTGTGTAGTATATGTGTATACCCTACATTGTGGAGTATATGTGTGTACATTACATTGTGCTGTAGGTGTGTGTACCTTACATTCTGTAGTAGATGTGTGTACCCTACATGGTGTAGTATATGTGTGTACATTACATTGTGTAGTAGATGTGTATACCCTACGTTGTGCTGTAGGTGTGTGTACATTACATTGTGTAGTAGGTGTGTGTACCCTATGTTGTGTAGTATATGTGTGTACATTACATTGTGCTGTAGGTGTGTGTCAATTCAGTCAGGCTATATATGCATAATCCAGCTTTCCTCGGTGTATACCCTCAAACACCTAAGTGGTATACAGACAATCTGTGTACAGTATATATACACTGAATCCAGATTTCCTGGTTGTATTCCACTCCCAAATAAAAGTGATATACAGCTAAATATAAAATAACATCTCTGTTTATGGGCTGAAGCTGAATGGTGGGCCTGACACTGTATACGCTGCTGGGGCAAGTGACAACTACAAAAGAGGGGTAAAAGAATTCATCCTGGGGGTGGCACGGCTGAATTGGCACTAATGGGCACAAAATAACATCTCTGTTTATGGGCTGAAGCAAAAGAATGGGGCATAAACTTAAAATGCAGGGGCGCCAATCTGTCTCTAACTCCATAGACACGCAGGTTCTATCATGCAGGTACAAGTAGAGGAGAGGCTCAGCAAGTGACAGTCGGGGTTCATTGTGTACACTCTATGCCACCAAAAAGGCTAACTGCGGGGCGTACTTGCACCCCCTTGCCAAACTCACCCAAACCTCAGCAGGGGGAAGCCTCCACTCACCCCAAGGGCCACAGGTCCAACTTCTACACCCAATACGTGTAAGGCACAGAGGGAACAGAGAGGACAGGGCTGTGGTTGGTCAGGTACTCAAGCAACATGCGCCTATACTTTTCCTTCCTGATGACACTAGGCCCCTCAGTGGCGGTAGTTTGGCCGAGGGGGGGGGGGCATTAACGTGTCCCAGACCTTGGAGAGTGTTCCCCTGGTGGTTGTGGACCAGATGGCAGTTGTTAGCCTCTTGGAGGAATTCTCCTCTCTGCCGCCAGCCAGGGTTTACGGAAACGTTCCCACCATATTCTGCACCAGTTGCTTGTGGCAATCATTTATGCAATTTTTCCTCTCCCTTACCAGAACAAGATAGATTGTTACAGAGGACAGTGGACCGGACGAAGAAGAAGTGGGAGCTGCAGCTGTGCAAGTAAGTGGACACGGGGGGGGGCGGGGGGGGTGTTAATCACTACACAGCGTGTAGTGAATAGGATCGTTCCTAAAATACGATCTCTGATTATTTAAAAAATCCCATTGACTTGTATTGGGATCGGGTTCGAATGGAAAATGATCGGAAATTTTAAAAACAATCCTGAAATTTCAAGTTCGGCTCAACCCTAGTGTCCAGATATGTGTGTGTCATCATGAGACATGTTTCTATAGGGTGATATGCTAAATATGTTGTCTGTATGTGCTACCATCTAGTGATATATGTCAAGGCTTTGATAGCATGCTGCAATATTGTATTAAATTGATTTCATGAGAATCTGAATTCCTTACTCTTATTAGAGCTGAATTAAATTGGACCACATGGCTGAGAGACTGTTTGGTGTGGGTGCGTATATATGTGTGTGTGTGTGTGTGTGTGTGTGTGTGTGTGTGTGTATGTGTATGTGTGTATGTATATGTGTGTGTGGCAGAAACACACAGTATTGTGGCTGCCAGCCACTAGGAGAGCATTACAGATGGACAGTGCAGGAAGTATCTGGGCCTAATAGGAAGGTTGTGACACATACAGTAGGTGCTGCTCCACCATGCAGTCACAAAGAAGCTTCTAGAATCAAGGTGATATTTGGAGTGGCAGTGGAAGGCAGATTTATTCCAGATCCCTTGTACCGGTCTGCCTTACAAAACTGGTGGCATCAGTGTATTCATGGAAAGAAATAGCAGGGTTCATCCATTACATCCTACAGGAAATGTGCTCCTTCCTCTCCTTCTGCAAGGAGTTTGTATATTCTCCCTGTGTTTGCATGGATTTCTTGCGGGTACTCTGGTTTCCTCCATCACTCCAAAGACTTACTAAAAGGGAACTTAGTCTGTGATCTTTATATGGGACAGTGACTGCCAACATCTGTAAAGCGCTGCAGAATATGGAAGTGCTATACAAGTAAGCAAAATAAATAAATCTTCTATGCAACCTCAGTGCTTCAGGACATTGCCAAAGAGGAATCACTGTCACTATAATGGACTCTCCCACCAGATATCAGACCACCAGATGCCACACTATTCTGAAACCCCAACTGCACAGAATCCAGATTAGTATGAGGTTCTTCCTGCACATCATTATTAGAGTCCAGAAGAAAGGGGGGGGGCAGAGGACACAAGTCACAGGGCACAATCCACAATACTGGAGGGAGTACAAGTCGCAGCACAATTTTACGGGGAATGCAGGTGGGTGAGGGCATAGGCAAGACGACAATCCTTAGCGGTGGAATTGGAAGGCCAAAGCACCAACTCCGACTCCTCTATTTTTCTCAGCCTGACTCCAGTCTCTTTATAAATGGCTTGCAGTCTTGGTCACACATAAGAAGCAAAGCTCTTCTAATTCATGGAAAAAATGTAGTGGTTGAATTCCTTCAGATTTTTTTTTTATTTTACTTACATGGCCTCAATATGATCTGCAGCACTTTACAGATATTGTCATTTCTGACTGTCCTATGTAGGGCTCATAATCTACATTCCCCATTAGTATGTCTTTAAAACCCACACAAACATGGGAAGAACATACAAAATCCATGCAGCATGGCTGGATTCTAATAGATTGAGATTTGTGTCCCAACTAGACCTGTAACACCACCAGTGATGTACTCCTGGCAGGGGTGCGGGTCTTCTGTGAAGTAATGGTTATACATCCTGGCCAGTGGCGTAACTAAAGTCTTGTGAGCCCCGGTGCAAACTTATCTGGAGTGCCCTTCCACGTCCTGTAATAGTGACATTATGGATGCTGCAGCGATACCTCATATTCTTGAAAGGGATACAGCTATACTACCCACAACTGCAGTTAGCAAGAATAGTGAGTAAGCCGGCATATAAAGAATATTGGGACAGTATAAGATGCTCCACAGTGGCCCCCACACAGTATAATATGCGCCACTCAGTATAATATGCTCCACAGTGGCCCCCCACCTAGTATTATATGCTTTACAGTAGCCACACAGTATTATATGCTCCACAGTGGTCCCCACACAGTATAATATGCACCACACAATATTATATGCCCCCACATAGTATTATATGCTTTACAGTAGCCACACAGTATTATAGCCCCTTAAGAGCCACTGCTATTATACTTTGGGGTTGCCTTAGACCCCAGCGTATAATAATCAGAGACCCAGGGGAAGTGATTAAAAATAAACACTTATACTCCCCTTACCTCACTTCACCTGGGCATCCTTGCTCCGTTCAACATCTACCTTGGTCCTCTTATGCAACTGGCAACTAAGGTCATGTGCCCAGACATCACTGCTGGGGCCTGTGTTTAGACCTTGTTGCTCACGTGGAGCTCGATGACATCATTACTGTGACGTGCTCCATGTAACCTCTGGGGCTTAATCACAGACCCCTTTCGTGACATCTTGGGTGTGTGACCTCAGTCACAGGCCAGAAGAGCCACAGAGAGGATGCTGAGCCCAGGAGCGGCGAATATAAGTATTTTTTATTATTATTTTAACCAGGCTTTCTCCAACTGCTATAATGGTGGCCCGGGTCCCTGGCCATTTCCAGTTGGCTGTGGGCCCTGTACTCCTCAGGCCCAGTTGCAGTTGCACCCCCCATGATCCTGATACCACTGACCCTAACTTCACTGATGTGCACTAAAGGTGAGGTGTAAACCTCAGTCTTCATTGAAGAACTGCATCAGCAAAGTGAGCGCATTGGTTGGGTGTAAATGAAAAGGTTTTTATTTTTAATGTAGGCATAAATGACATTACCACAGGGCTAAACCCCAAGTACATAAGAATAAGGACCTGTGGGTGGTTTAGTGTCCCAAAAAAAAAAAAAAAAAAAAAACCCTGCAAAATAAACAAACCTTTACATCCAGTACAAAAAATGTGCAAAATAAAAATACAACCTTAACTTCAGGCAAAACAGAAACAAAATCCTGCTTGTCTGAGCTACTAATTAAACAGAATACAGCTTACTACCAGCCACATGAATCAACCAAAAACACTCATCTCAGCAGGTTTTCAATTTCAAGACAGACCCAAGCACATTCTCTTGCTTCCTGGATCTGTTCTGAACTGCAGGCTCTGCAGCCTTTTATGGCCCAGCAATGAGTCTATTAGCCACAGCTGGGGCTAAGGCCTATTCCAGGCCCACCCTAGACCACAAGTAAGTTAGAAACCTGGGGCTGATATAGCAGGACTCCAGTATGTAAGGAATATGATTATATTTATGGCATTCAAGTGTTGTACATAGGGTATGGTATTACCATCAATTTGTATTTGGACTACTTGGGTAATCTTCAACAAGAAACTAATAAAAATGTAGCTTTTATTTGATTATTCAGAAATAAAAAACGGGACGTGTCCCTATCGTGAGTAAAAAGGGTGATTGTTTTCTTAGGACAAAGATTCTCAGCAATTGAATACTTAATCTTTTTCCTCTGGTATTCTATGCAGATGTATGTTAAATAATCCCCCTTGTTTGTGATTCAAACCTATTCACTCCCCTATTCAGGCATGTATATGTACAGGTTTGTATATGTACAGGTTTGTATATGCACAGGTTTGAAGGGGTTAATAACTTCTGCCAAAAAGTCACACAATACTCTCGCTTTTTCCTTAGGGCTCTAGTTCTTGACCTATTCAAATGCACAGCTTCAATATATGGTATAATATTGGAGGAGTATGGGGGCTGGGATGTTATGTTCTGCTACACTAATAGATTGCTGTGTAGCAGTCAGCTCTCAGTAAAGCAGCTCCAGGTCAGACTATTCTGTAGCTGGATTCGGGTGGGTATGGGGGTGGGTGGTTAGGGGTATAACAGTCCGTGGAGTCTCATCTTCCTCTTCGTTGGTGACCGCTATATAGGGAGGTGGGGGTGGGGTGGGTGTAATGGGGTAATGTTCTGCCACACTAATAGATTGCTGTGTAGCAGTCAGCTCTCAGTAAAGCAGCTCCAGGTCAGATTATTCTGATTGCTAATCCCTAATATGCTACCCCCTCTCTCCTGCAGTGCAGTAGTGTGCTGTGGTCAAGCCCTATTCCGGCCCATAGATTGCCGTAGATATAGATATTGGGTCTTTCTCAACGCATTTTGCTAATCATCTTAGCTCATCCGAAGAGATTAGTTGAAAGAGAGGAAAAAATAAATAAAGATGTGCGGTTATAACCGCATTCCCTGGGTGGTAGGTCCCAGTACTCACAGCAAGTCCGATATTTATGCCATTCATTTATCATTGGGGAATGGTCCTCCAAATAATAAGAGTAGAGATGAGCGAACACTGTTCGGATCAGCCATTCTGAACAGCAAGCACCTTTGCCGGCAGCCGGTCGCCGTGCCAGGTGCTTCCATTCATTTCTATAGGAGCGTGCTGTTCGGAACGGCTGATCCGAACAGTGTTCGCTCATCTCTAAATAAGAGCATTGAATCCTAAGGTGTATATAAGGTGACTGTTGTACTTCATTCATTGGAAGGAGATAACTGCTAGATCAATAGGGTCTAACTATTGGGGCCCCAACATTAATGAGAACAAGGAATCCCAGCACACAAGATTAACTGCAGCAGTAGTCAAACATTGATAAATTCCATTCTATGGAGAGACCCAGGAGTGAGGCTCAGGCTTCTCTTAGGTAGTCCGGTAGAGATGAATACACCGGCACAACACCCCACCAATCTAGGAGTTTTGTATCATTTGGGATATTAGTGGAATACCCCTTCTATTGTCCATTAATGATTTGATTCTGTTTAACAATGTTGGTTTCCAGATACAAGGCTCACAATGAATGAAGACAACTATACCTCAGTAACATATTTTATCTTTGATGGTCTAGGAGTTCAAGATGATCTTCGGGTAATTTCCTTTGTAATTTTTTTGTTGTTATACATAGTAGACTTGTCGGCAAATCTGTCTATTATAATTATCCCTATTTTTCATTCCGCTCTCCATACACCCATGTATTTCTTCTTGTATAACTTAGCTTTCCTTGATATGGGTTTCTCATCGGTGGTTATCCCCAAGATGCTCACAGATCTTAGATCACAGGAGAAGATGATCTCATTCTATGGCTGTATGCTACAAGTACATTGTTTCCATTTCTTTGGTAGTACAGAAGCCATAATGTTTTCCGTCATGTCTTATGACAGATATGTGGCCATTGCACAACCTTTAAGATACTCAACCATCATGACTTACAAGGTCTGTTATAGTTTAACCTTATGTACTTGGGTTATTGGATTTTGCCATGCCTCGGTCCACAGTATAATGATTTCAAGGCTTCCATTTCATGGGCCAAATGTGGTGAAACATTTCTTCTGTGATGTTAAACCAGTGCTAGATTTGGCGAGTACAGATGTAACTCAACATGAACCTTCTTTTTGGAATCACCGGAACAATAACTATAATAACCTTAACTTTAAACATAATCTCCTACAGTTTAATTGGAAAATTTCTTTTAAAAATAAAGACCTCAGAAGGACGAAAACGCGCATTGTCCACCTGCAGCGGCCATTTTACTGTGATTACTCTCCTATATGGAACAGGTTTATTCACTTACCTGCGCCCTAATACAAAGGGTTCTTTAGATCAGGAGAGAGCGGCTGCCATTATGTTCACCATTATAACCCCAACGTTAAACCCAATGATCTATACGTTAAGGAACAAAGACATGAAGAAAGCTTTCCAGAAGTTGCTGAAAATTTCTCATTAAGGCAAATACAAAAAATCTATACACTACAGAGGGGACAGAATTTTAACTCAATGGTTTCAATCCATTTTAATGGCTTTTGTTGTCTTCAGTGTCAAGATAACATGGTGCGGGGTGCTATAAATGTAATGTTAACATTTGCAACATCTATTATTTACAAATATTGCATAACCCAGATCTGTAGAGTAAGGGCTAGTTCACACGGGGACATGGACGCTGATTTTGACAGCAGATTTTGCGGCCAAATCAGCGTCCATACAATGTCCACACTATGTGAACTGCTCCCGCCGCGACCATCGCGGTCGCGGCTTTCACCTCCGCTGTCGGCTCAAATGAATGAGCCGACATGGAGGGCGCTGCGGCTGGGCGGAAGCCGCGGCTCATCGCGAGCGGCTTCCGCCCGAAAGATAGGTCATGTCGCTTCTTTTTCTGCTAGCGAGCTAGCAGAAAAAAAAAAGCGAGTAGTTCACATAGGGATACATTGTATGGACGCTGATTTGGCCGCGAAATCCGCTGTCAAAATCAGCGTCCATGTCCCCGTGTGAACTAGCCCTAAGAATTAATTTCACATACATTCGCTACATATTTTTTTCATTTGCCTATACTTATAGTTAATAGAGATGAGCGAACAGTAAAATGTTCGAGATTCCATTTTTGTTTCGAGTAGCCCCTCAATATTCGACTATTGGAATCGAATATCGAACCCTATTATAGTCTATGGGGGGAAAATGCTCGTTTCAGGGGTAGGCAACATTCGATCAAATTACACTTACCAAGTCCACGAGTGAGGGTCGGGCTGGATCCTCCGAGAAGTCTTCTCCGTGCAGCGTCCCCGCGGCGTCTTCCGGCTCTGAATTCACTCTGCCAGGCATCGGGCCTGGGCAGAGCAGACTGCGCATGCCTGCACTACAAGCGGACATGCGCAGTCGGCTCTGCCCAGGTCTGATGCCTGGCAGAGTGAATTCAGAGCCGGAAGACGCCGCGGGGAAGCTGCATGGAGAAGACTTCTAAAAGGTAGGAGAAGAACCAGCGTTGATTGGCTGACTGTATAGCATTCGGCCGATCAATGCTGGTTCTGCATCGAACTTTTCCATTCAAATAGCGAGTGGTACTCGATCGAGTACGAGTATTTCGAATACCGTAGTATTCGATCGAATGCCTACACGCTCATCTCTAATAGTTAAGTATTCACAGTAATGACAGTGGAAATAAATAGTATTTGATTAAATAAAATAAAAACAATTTTCAAAATTAAAAGACTTTGGGGTTCTGAAGTTTCATTCCTCCTTGTTGGGTTTCTTTAGTCTTAAGCCTTCGCGTCTTTTCTCACTACATATTTACATTTTGGACAAACTGATTTGGCATTCAATATCATCCTTCTGATGACACCCCATTATATACTTTGCCCATTATATCACCCTTACACTACTACAAAACCTGCTCGTCTTCTGTTTGTATAATTTGCGCCCTCTCTCTGCCTAAACCTGAATATTTCTAGAAGTGAACTTCTTGAGTTTACTATCTAATGATTTTACGAAGGCTGGATTTACACCAGTATTCAAACTCCGTTCGGTGTTTGGGTACACAAATCTTTTCTCTCCACGTTTTTTGGCCGGAAACCCAGTGGACCCCTTTATAGTTTATGGGGTCCATGGGTAACCGCTTTTTAAGTTAATTAAATTTCTGCCTTTCAGGTCCCCAAGCGGACCTGTAATACTGTGAGATTATTATTATTAATTTTTTATGTTGAATTGTCAACCTTACATAAAATTTTAAAGTGGTGCTATATAAAGAATGTTTTTTCTTTACTAAAAATGATATCTTTTTTTTTTTTTTTTTGTTACTAATGCCTAATCATTTAGAAATTTCACCAGTGTTAAGGTCATATTTTGTATGCACGGTGATACGTACTGTATACTAATGTGTCTTTCTTTACCTTTCCTCCTGGCTTAGAGTGTCCAGTAGGGTTGAGTGATCAGAAAATATCGGATTCCGATCGGCGATTGAGAAAATTTCACAATCGCAATCGGAATTCTGATCCCGATCTTTTCAGGTGGGATTAAGATTGGGGCCCATTTCCCACAATGCTTAGCTACTGGCCAATCATTGTGGGAAAAGCTTAGCACCCATAGGAATGAATGGAAGCGGCCGGCCACTTAACCCACTGCGTGCCGGTTGCATCCATTCATTCCTATGGATTTACCACAGCCTGCCACTCTTCTGCTTTGTCCCTGTTTTACCATATACTCAGATGACTATACAGTAAAACAGGGATGAAGCAGAAGAGTGGCAGGCTGCGGTAAATCACTGCGTGCTGTGCTGCTGTGAGGATGACGAGGCAAGTTCACGAGTAGATAGATACTACTGTACATTGACTTGTCTATCTACTAGACAACAATGTACAGTAATATCTATCTACACGTGAACTTCGCTCAACTTACCTGCTCAGAAGTGCTTGCCGCTGCCCTCTGCTGGTCCGGTCCTCTGTCCTTCATGTGGCTTCAGAGCGCCCTGCACCCCGCCCCCACCTCCCTAGACTAGTATTATAGAGAAGGCGGTGCTTAGGAGAGTGTGGGCGGGTACTGGGAGGGGAGACGTGACTGATCGGGATCAAATGGAAAATGAACAGAAATCGGATTTTAAAAACGATCCTGAAATTTCAAGATCGGCTCAACCCTAGTGTCCAGATGTGTGTGTGTCATCATGAGACATGTTTCTATAGGGTGATCTGCTAAATATGTTGTCTGTATGTGCTACCATCTAGTGATATATGTCAAGGCTTTGATAGCATGCTGCAATATTGTATTAAATTGATTTCATGAGAATCTGAATTCCTTACTCTTATTAGAGCTGAGTTAAATTGGACCACATGGCTGAGAGACTGTTAGGTGTGTGTATGTGTGTGTGTGTGTGTGTGTCAGAAACACACAGTATTGTGGCTGCCAGCCACTAGGAGAGCATTACAGATGGACAGTGCAGGAGGAATCTGGGCCTAATAGGAAGGTTGTGACACATACAGTAGGTGCTGCTCCACCATGCAGTCACAAAGAAGCATCTAGAATCAAGGTGATATTTGGAGTGGCAGTGGAAGGCAGTTTTGGTCCAGCTCCCTTGTACCGGTCTGCCTTACAAAACTGGTGGCATCAGTGTATTCATGGAAAGAAATAGCAGGGTTCATCCATTACATCCTACAGGAAATGTGCTCCTTCCTCTCCTTCTGCAAGGAGTTTGTATATTCTCCCTGTGTTTGCATGGATTTCTTGCGGGTACTCTGGTTTCCTCCATCACTCCAAAGACTTACTAAAAGGGAACTTAGTCTGTGATCTTTATATGGGACAGTGACTGCCAACATCTGTAAAGCGCTGCAGAATATGGCAACGCTATACAAGTAAGCAAAATAAATAAATCTTCTATGCAACCTCAGTGCTTCAGGACATTGCCAAAGAGGAATCACTGTCACTATAATGGACCCTCTCACCAGATATCAGACCACCAGATGCCACACTATTCTGAAACCCCACCTGTCACATCCCAACCGCACAGAATCCAGATTAGTATGAGGTTCTTCCTGCACATCATTGAGTCCAGAAGAAAGGGGGTGGGGGTGGGGGGGGGGACAGAGGACACAAGTCACAGGGCACATTCCACAATACTGGAGGGAGTACAAGTCGCAGCACAATTTTACGGGGAATGCAGGTGAGGGCATAGGCAAGACGACAATCCTTAGCGGTGGAATTGGAAGGCCAAAGCACCAACTCAGACTCCTCTATTTTTCTCAGCCTGACTCCAGTCTCTTTATAAATGGCTTGCAGTCTTGGTCACACATAAGAAGCAAAGCTCTTCTAATTCATGAAAAAATGTAGCGGTTGAATTCCTTTTGATTTTTTTTTATTTTACTTACATAGCCTCAATATGATCTGCAGCACATTACAGATATTGTCATTTCTGACTGTCCCATGTAGGGCTCATAATCTACATTCCCCATCAGTATGTCTTTAAAACCCACACAAACATGGGAAGAACATACAAAATCCATGCAGCATGGCTGGATTCTAATAGATTGAGTTTTGTGTCCCAACTAGACCTGTAACACCACCAGTGATGTCCTCCTGGCAGTGGTGCGGGTCTTCTGTGAAGTAAGGGTTATACATCCTGGCCAGTGGCGCAACTAAAGTCTTGTGAGCCCCGGTGCAAACTTTTATCTGGAGTGCCCTTCCACGTCCTTTGACATTATGGATGCTGCAGCGATACCTCATATTCTTGAAAGGGATACAGCTATACTACCCACAACTGCAGTTAGCAAGAATAGTGAGTAAGCCGACATATAAAGAATATTGGGACAGTATAAGATGCTCCACAGTGGGCCCCACACAGTATAATATGCGCCACACAGTATTATATGCTCCACAGTGGCCCCCCACCTAGTATTATATGCTTTACAGTAGCCACACAGTATTATATGCTCCACAGTGGTCCCCACACAGTATAATATGCACCACACAATATTATATGCCCCCACCTAGTATTATATGCTTTACAGTAGACACACAGTATTATAGCCCCTTAAGAGCCACTGCTATTATACTTTGGGGCTGCCTTAGACCCCAGAGTATAATAATCAGAGACCCAGGGGAAGTGATTAAAAATAAACACATGCTCACCTTACCTCACTTCACCTGGGCATCCTTGCTCCGTCCTGCTGTCTTCAACATCTACCTTGGTCCTCTTATGCCTGGCAACTAAGGTCATGTGCCCAGACATCACTGCTGAGGCCTGTGTTTAGACCTCATTGGTCACGTGGAGCACGATGACATCATTACGGTGATGTGCTCCATGTAACCTCTGGGGCTCAATCACAGACTCCTTTCGTGACATCTTGGGTGTGTGACCTCAGTCACAGGCCAGAAGAGCCACAGAGAGGATGCTGAGCCCAGGAGTGGTGACTATTAGAGATGAGCGAACAGTGTTCTATCGAACACATGTTCGATCGGATATCAGGGTGTTCGCCATGTTCGAATCGAATCGAACACCACGTGGTAAAGTGCGCCAAAATTCGATTCCCCTCCCACCTTCCCTGGCGCCTTTTTTGCACCAATAACAGCGCAGGGGAGGTGGGACAGGAACTACGACACCGGGGGCATTGAAAAAAATTGGAAAAAGTCATTGGCTGCCGAAATCAGGTGACCTCCATTTTAGACGAATAGTGGATTTCAAATCCGGGTCATATGAGAATGTGAACTTTGTGACTATGAGACAGGGATAGCTGTACAGGCAGGGATAGCTAGGGATAACCTTTATTTAGGGGGGAATGTTATTAAAAATAACTTTTTGGGGCTCTATCGGGTGTGTAATTGTGATTTTTGTGAGATAAACTTTTTCCCATAGGGATGCATTGGCCAGCGCTGATTGGCCGAATTCCGTACTCTGGCCAATCAGCGCTGGCCAATGCATTCTATTAGCTTGATGAAGCAGAGTGTGCACAAGGGTTCAAGCGCACCCTCGGCTCTGATGTAGCAGAGCCGAGGCTGCACAAGGGTTCAAGCGCACCCTCGGCTCTGATGTAGGAGAGCCGAGGGTGCACTTGAACCCTTGTGCACCCTCAGCTCTGCTACATCAGAGCCGAGGGTGCGCTTGAACCCTTGTGCACACTCTGCTTCATCAAGCTAATAGAATGCATTGGCCAGCGCTGATTGGCCAATGTATTCTATTAGCCTGATGAAGTAGAGCTGAATGTGTGTGCTAAGCACACACATTCAGCTCTACTTCATCGGGCTAATAGAATGCATTGGCCAGCGCTGATTGGCCAGAGTACGGAACTCGACCAATCAGCGCTGGCTCTGCTGGAGGAGGCGGAGTCTAAGATCGCTCCACACCAGTCTCCATTCAGGTCCGACCTTAGACTCCGCCTCCTCCGGCAGAGCCAGCGCTGATTGGCCGAAGGCTGGCCAATGCATTCCTATGCGAATGCAGAGACTTAGCAGTGCTGAGTCAGTTTTGCTCAACTACACATCTGATGCACACTCGGCACTGCTACATCAGATGTAGCAATCTGATGTAGCAGAGCCGAGGGTGCACTAGAACCCCTGTGCAAACTCAGTTCACGCTAATAGAATGCATTGGCCAGCGCTGATTGGCCAATGCATTCTATTAGCCCGATGAAGTAGAGCTGAATGTGTGTGCTAAGCACACACATTCAGCACTGCTTCATCAAGCCAATACAATGCATTAGCCAGTGCTGATTGGCCAGAGTACGGAATTCGGCCAATCAGCGCTGGCTCTGCTGGAGGAGGCGGAGTCTAAGATCGCTCCACACCAGTCTCCATTCAGGTCCGACCTTAGACTCCGCCTCCTCCAGCAGAGCCAGCGCTGATTGGCCGAATTCCGTACTCTGGCCAATCAGCACTGGCTAATGCATTGTATTGGCTTGATGAAGCGGTGCTGAATGTGTGTGCTTAGCACACACATTCAGCTCTACTTCATCGGGCTAATAGAATGCATTGGCCAATCAGCGCTGGCCAATGCATTCTATTAGCGTGAACTGAGTTTGCACAGGGGTTCTAGTGCACCCTCGGCTCTGCTACATCAGATTGCTACATCTGATGTAGCAGTGCCGAGTGTGCATCAGATGTGTAGTTGAGCAAAACTGACTCAGCACTGCTAAGTCTGCATTCGCATAGGAATGCATTGGCCAGCCTTCGGCCAATCAGCGCTGGCTCTGCCGGAGGAGGCGGAGTCTAAGGTCGGACCTGAATGGAGACTGGTGTGGAGCGATCTTAGACTCCGCCTCCTCCAGCAGAGCCAGCGCTGATTGGCCGAATTCCGTACTCTGGCCAATCAGCACTGGCTAATGCATTGTATTGGCTTGATGAAGCAGTGCTGAATGTGTGTGCTTAGCACACACATTCAGCTCTACTTCATCGGGCTAATAGAATGCATTGGCCAGCGCTGATTGGCCGAATTCCGTACTCTGGCCAATCAGCACTGGCTAATGCATTGTATTGGCTTGATGAAGCGGTGCTGAATGTGTGTGCTTAGCACACACATTCAGCTCTACTTCATCGGGCTAATAGAATGCATTGGCCAATCAGCGCTGGCCAATGCATTCTATTAGCGTGAACTGAGTTTGCACAGGGGTTCTAGTGCACCCTCGGCTCTGCTACATCAGATTGCTACATCTGATGTAGCAGTGCCGAGTGTGCATCAGATGTGTAGTTGAGCAAAACTGACTCAGCACTGCTAAGTCTGCATTCGCATAGGAATGCATTGGCCAGCCTTCGGCCAATCAGCGCTGGCTCTGCCGGAGGAGGCGGAGTCTAAGGTCGGACCTGAATGGAGACTGGTGTGGAGTTATCTTAGACTCCGCCTCCTCCAGCAGAGCCAGCGCTGATTGGTCGAGTTCCGTACTCTGGCCAATCAGCACTGGCCAATGCATTTCTATGGGGAAAAGTTAGCTTGCGAAAATCGCAAACTGACAGGGATTTCCATGAAATAAAGTGACTTTTATGCCCCCAGACATGCTTCCCCTGCTGTCCCAGTGTCATTCCAGGGTGTTGGTATCATTTCCTGGGGTGTCATAGTGGACTTGGTGACCCTCCAGACACGAATTTGGGTTTCCCCCTTAACGAGTTTATGTTCCCCATAGACTATAATGGGGTTCGAAACCCATTCGAACACTCGAACAGTGAGCGGCTGTTCGAATCGAATTTCGAACCTCGAACATTTTAGTGTTCGCTCATCTCTAGTGACTATAAGTATTTTTTTTTTATTATTTTAACCAGGCTTTCTCCAACTGCTATAATGGTGGCCCAGGTCCCTGGTCATATCCAGTTGGTTGTGGGCCCTGTACCCCTCAGGCCCAATTGCAGTTGCACCCCCCATGATCCTGATACCACTGACCCTGACTTCACTGATGTGCACTAAAGGTGAGGTGTAAACCTCAGTATTCATTGAAGATCTGTATCAGCAAAGTGAGCACATTGGTTGGGTGTAAATGAAAAGTTTTTTTTTTATTTTTAATGTAGGCATAGATGACATTACCACAGGACTAAACCCAAAGTACATAAGAATAAGGACCTGTGGGGGGTTTAGTGCCCCAAATTGTCCTGACAGGTTCTCTTTAAATGCTTTGTCAAATAAGCTACCTTTTATATATTATCTTTTATCTAAAACTGCAACTATTAAATTGTGTAGACTAGAATATAATAGACAATGTCATCCAGCTTCCTTTAAACTCATTTGACTCTGCCTTCCATCTTCAATTCACAGATATGTTCCTTCCACCTGGACTCAGGTGCAGATTAAGGGGACCATGGCCAGCTGGAAGTGACCAGGACCCTGGACCACCATAATAGTGGTCGAGGAATGCCTGGTTCTCTGTCAGTTATACATACTGCTAATGGAGAGGGGCCTGGCCCTGCCAGCCCAGGGTAGGTGATTAAAAATAAAAAAAATAAAAAATACTTACTCACCTGACTTGTGCTCAGCATCCAGTCCTGAGTTCTTCAGGCCGGTGACTGACGCCCTGCTCCCCAGGCCACACTGCTAGGGCCTGAAATTGGGTCCCATCAGTTACATGGGGTGCGCTAATATAATGAAATCATTGAACCCCATGTGACCACTGGGTCAGACTCAAATTTTTGGGCCTAATCTGTAGCGGAAAGCTGCAAGCATGCTGATGTTCTGCACCATGAGCCGGGGGCATAAGATAAAGAAGAATCCAAAGCAGATGTCTATCTCAATTTCCTTTGATTTCCAATGTCTGAACAGGTTATATCTAGAGATGAGCAAACACTAAAATGTTCGAGGTTCGAAATTCGATTCGAACAGCCGCTCAATGTTCGTGTGTTCGAACGGGTTTCGAACCCCATTATAGTCTATGGGGAACAGATACTCGTTAAGGGGGAAACCCAAATCCGTGTCTGGAGGGTCACCAAGTCCACTATGACACCCCAGGAAATGATGCCAACACCCTGGAATGACACCTCTGAGACAAGTTGTCTCAGAGATTTAACCTGTCAGTTTCCACTGTGAGGAACATAGTAAGGAAATGGAAGACCACAGGGACAGTTCTTGTTAAGCCCAGAAGTGGCAGGCCAAGAAAAATATCAGAAAGGCAGAGAAGAAGAATGGTGAGAACAATCAAGGACAATCCACAGACCACCTCCAAAGAGCTGCAGCATCATCTTGCTGCAGATGGTGTCACTGTGCATCGGTCAACTATACAGCGCACTTTGCACAAATAGAAGCTGTATGGGAGAGTGATGAGAAAGAAGCCGTTTCTGCACGTACGCCACAAATAGAGTTGCCTGAGGTATGAAAAAGCACATTTGGACAAGGCAGCTTCATTTTGGAAACAAAAATTGAGTTGTTTGGTTATAAAAAAAAGGCGTTATGCATGGCGTCCAAAAAGAAACAGCATTCCAAGAAAAACACATGCTACCCACTGTAAAATTTGGTGGAGGTTCCATCATGATTTGGGGCTGTGTGGCCAATGCCGGCATCGGGAATCTTGTTAAAGTTGAGAGTCGCATGGATTCCACTCAGTATCAGCAGATTCTTGAGAATAATGTTCAAGAATCAGTGACGAAGTTGAAGTTACGCCGGGGATGGATATTTCAGCAAGACAATGATCCAAAACACTGCTCCAAATCCTCAGGCATTCATGCAGAGGAACAATTACAATGTTCTGGAATGGCCATCCCAGTCCCCAGACCTGAATATCATTGAACATCTGTGGGATGATTTGAAGCGGGCTGTCCATGCTCGGCGACCATCTAACTTAACTGAACTTGAATTGTTTGTCCAAAATACCTTTATCCAGGATCCAGGAACTGATTAAAAGCTACAGGAAGCGACTAGAGGCTGTTATCTTTGCAAAAGGAGGATCTACTAAATATTAATGTCACTTTTCTGTTGAGGTGCCCATACTTTTGCACCGGTCAAATTTTGGTTTAATGCATATTGCACATTTTCTGTTAGTACAATAAACCTCATTTCAATCCTGAAATATTACTGTGTCCATCAGTTATTAGATATATCAAACTGAAATGGCTGTTATAAACACCAAAATATTTAGAACTAAAAATGATTAAGATTAATAGGGGTGCCCAAACTTTTTCATAGGACTGTATATATATATATATATATATATATATATATATATATATATATATATATATATATATAATGCGACTGTGTACAGAGCCCTACAGAGCTGGACAACCTTCACTTGACTTCGGCTTTATTACAATAGTTTCTATGAAGTAGGCTTCTATGGAAATCCGGAGTAACTTCTCAGTAAACAGTGTGGTTTTATTAGAATATAGATGTATATATCCTCTGCCTATTGTATAGAGTCATGTGATCACTGTATACACTGCCGGCCATTCAGCACTTGCCCAGATGACATTATCACAGTCCGGAATTCCTCAGAATCCTGATGACATCATGAAGCCGGTGACATCACAGTGTACTGTACAATCTATATAACTTGGGGAATGTCCTGGAGGAAGCTGAGGGTTTTACAGATGGAGAGAGTGATGGATGCCATAAATGTGCTATTCGTTTTTGTGACAATTTCCCAAAGCTTTGCGGACGGGAGGCCGACCATGACACCTGCAGGTACAGTAATGGACATTAATAGCTGGGGGGCTTTACAGGTGGCTGTTTGGAGGGGGGGGGGGTCAGGAATTTCCTTGTGTGTTATTCTCCTAATGTAATGATTAGAGATGAGCGAACACTAAAATGTTCGAGGTTCGAAATTCGATTCGAACAGCCGCTCAATGTTCGTGTGTTCGAACGGGTTTCGAACCCCATTATAGTCTATGGGGAACAGATACTCGTTAAGGGGGAAACCCAAATCCGTGTCTGGAGGGTCACCAAGTCCACTATGACACCACAGGAAATGATGCCAACACCTCTGGAATGACACTGGGACAGCAGGGGAAGCATGTCTGGGGGCATCTAACACACCAAAGACCCTCTATTACCCCAACATCACAGCCTAACAACTACACACTTTACACACTCAATACCACCTCTCTGACAGTAGGAAAACACCTTGAAACATGTGTATTTGGCACTTGCAGTGAGGAGAGCTTGTCACCAGCAGTGAATTTGGCCCTTGTAGTAAGTTGAGGTTGGCACCAACATTTGTTTTGAAAATCAGGGTGGATTGAGCCTCTAACCAGCAGAGTTTGGGCAAATTCATGGTGGAGGGAGCCTCTAAAAACCCCAGTTTGGACCAATTCATGGTGGAGGGAGCCTCTAAAAACCCCAGTTTGGACCAATTCATGGTGGAGGGAGCCTCTAAAAACCCCAGTTTGGACCAATTCATGATGGAGGGAGCCTCTAAACAGCCCAGTTTGGGCAAATTCATGGTGGAGGGAGCCTCTAAAAACCCCAGTTTGGACCAATTCATGGTGGAGGGAGCCTCTAAAAACCCCAGTTTGGACCAATTCATGGTGGAGGGAGCCTCTAAACAGCCCAGTTTGGGCAAATTCATGGTGGAGGGAGCCTCTAAACAGCCCAGTTTGGACCAATTCATGGTGGAGGGAGCCTCTAAAAACCCCAGTTTGGACCAATTCATGGTGGAGGGAGCCTCTAAAAACCCCAGTTTGGACCAATTCATGGTGGAGGGAGCCTCTAACTAGCCCAGTTTGGGCAAATTCATGGTGGAGGGAGCCTCTAAAAACCCCAGTTTGGACCAATTCATGGTGGAGGGAGCCTCTAAAAACCCCAGTTTGGACCAATTCATGGTGGAGGGAGCCTCTAAACAGCCCAGTTTGGGCAAATTCATGGTGGAGGGAGCCTCTAAACAGCCCAGTTTGGACCAATTCATGGTGGAGGGAGCCTCTAAAAACCCCAGTTTGGACCAATTCATGGTGGAGGGAGCCTCTAAACAGCCCAGTTTGGACCAATTCATGGTGGAGGGAGCCTCTAACCAGCAGAGTTGGTGGAAATCAGGGTGGAGGGAGCCTCTAACCAGCAGAGTTGTGGGAAAGCAGGGTGGAGGGAGCCTCTAACCAGCAGAGTTGGTGGAAATCAGGGTGGAGGGAGCCTCTAACCAGCAGAGTTGGGGGAAATCAGGGTGGAGGGAGCCTAGTATTAGCAGAATTGTGCAACGCTTATGGTGGATGAGTATGAGGATGCAGAGGAATTGGAGAGGTTGAGTACAGACATGGAGTTTCATGTTGGGGTGCTTTACACAGGTGGGCACAAAAATGAAGGCTCTATCCAGTGGTGGTTCATTTTTATCAAAGTGAGCCGGTCGGCACTCTCAGCTGACAGACGGGTGCGCTTGTCAGTGATGATGCCACCGGCTGCACTGAACACCCTCTCAGATAGGACGCTGGCGGCAGGACAGGACAGCACCTCCAAGGCATATAGGGCAAGTTCAAGCCACAGGTCCAACTTCGACACCCAATACGTGTAGGGCGCAGAGGGGTCGGAGAGGACAGGGCTGTGGTCGGAAAGGTATTCCCGCAACATGCGCCTATACTTCTCACGCCTGGTGACACTAGGACCCTCCGTGGCGGCACTTTGGCGAGGGGGTGCCATCAAGGTGTCCCAGACCTTAGACAGTGTGCCCCTCGTTTGTGTGGACCGGTGAGAACTTGGTTGCCTACTGGAGGAACTGCCCTCCCTGCCGCCAACGTCACATGCTGGAAACATCTCCATCATATTCTGCACCAATTGCCTGTGGCAAGCATTGATGCGATTGGCCCTCCCCTCTACCGGAATAAAAGACGAGATGTTGTTTTTATACCGGGGGTCAAGGATAGCAAAGATCCAGTACTGGTTGTCCTCCATGATTTTGACAATACGCTTGTCGGTTGTAAAGCACCCCAACATGAACTCAGCCATGTCTGCCACAGTGTTAGTTGGCATGACTCCTCTGGCCCCACCGGAAAGTTCAATCTCCATTTCCTCCTCATCCTCCATGTCTACCCATCCGCGCTGCAACAATGGGACGATTCGAAGTTGCCCGGAAGCCTCCTGTATCACCATCACATCATCGGACAACTCTTCTTCCTCCTCCTCCTCCTCCTCCTCCTCCATTAAACGCAGTGAAGCGGACAGATGTGTGGACCTACTCTCCAGCTGTGACGGATCGGATGCTATCCCTGACTCCTCTGTGTGATCTGAGTTATCCCTGATGTCAATCAGGGATTCTCTCAGAACACACAAGAGCGGGATTGTAAGGCTCACCGTCACATCCTCAGAGCTCACCCTCCTTGTGGACTCCTCAAAGACCCGTAGGATGTCACAAAGGTCTCTCATCCATGGCCACTCATGGATGTGAAACTGAGGCAGCTGACTTTGTGGCACCCTAGGGTTTTGTAGCTGGTATTCCATCAAAGGTCTCTGCTGCTCAACCACTCTATTCAACATCTGAAACGTTGAGTTCCAGCGTGTGGGGACGTCGCACAAAAGCCAGTGTTGTGGCACATGCAGGCGTTGCTGGAGAGATTTTAAGCTAGCAGCGGCTACTGTCGACTTGCGAAAGTGGGCGCACATGCGCCGCACTTTCACCAGTAGCTCTGGAACATTGGGGTAGCTCTTTAGGAAACGTTGCACCACTAGGTTGAAGACGTGGGCCAGGCATGGAACATGTTGGAGTCCGGCAAGCTCCAGAGCTGCTACCAGGTTCTGGCCGTTATCACAAACGACCATGCCTGGGCCCAGGTGCAGCGGCTCAAACCATATTGCCGTCTCATCGAGGAGGGCATCCCTCACCTCGGAGGCAGTGTGCTGTCTGTCCCCCAAGCTGATCAGCTTCAGCACAGCCTGCTGACATCTACCAACGCCAGTGTTGCAACGTTTCCAACTCGTAGCTGGGGTCAATCTAACAGCGGAGGAGGAGGCGGTGGCGGAGGAGGAGGCGGTAGAGGAGGAGGAGGAGGGGGGTGTTCTTCTCGTGTCCCTGCCAGGAATGTTAGGCGGGGAGACGAGGTACACCAGGCCAGTTTGGGAAGCAGTCCCAGCCTCAACTACATTCACCCAGTGTGCCGTCAGTGAAATGTAGCGTCCCTGTCCGCATGCACTTGTCCACGCGTCGGTGGTCAAGTGGACCTTTGTGCAAAGCGCGGAACTAAGGGCCCGCCTGATGTTGAGTGACACGTGCTGGTGCAAGGCGGGGACGGCACACCGGGACAAGTAGTGACGGCTAGGGACGGCATAGCGAGGTGCCGCAGTTGCCATCAGGTCCAGGAAGGCGGGAGTTTCAACAAGCCGGAATGCCAACATCTCCTGGGCCAGCAGTTTAGCGATGTTGGCGTTCAAGGCTTGCGCGTGTGGGTGGTTAGCAGTGTATTTCTGCCGCCGCTCCAATGTCTGAGAGATGGTGGGTTGTTGTAAAGAAGCACCTGATGGTGCCTTTGATGGTGCAGGAGAAGGAGATAAGACAGGAACAGGGGAGGATGAGGGAGAAGTCAACAAAGTGGCGGAGGCAGATGAAGTGGTGTCCTGGCTCGTCCTCTGGAGTGCATCGCCAGCACAGTCAGCAGTGGCAGTGGCAGAGGCAGTGGCAGAGGCAGTGGCAGTGGCGTGAACGGCAGGCGGCCTTTGTCCTGCCGTTGCTGCCTGCCACTGATTCCAGTGCTTGGATTCCAAATGACGGCGCATTGAAGTGGTGGACAGGTTGCTCTTCTCAGAGCCCCTAATCAATTTCGAGAGGCAAATTGTGCAGACAACACTATATCTGTCCTCGGCGCATTCCTTGAAAAAACTCCACACCTTCGAGAAATGTGCCCTCGAGGTGGGAGTTTTTCGGGGCTGGGTACGAACTGGAACATCTTGGGACATTCCGGGTGTGGCCTGGCTTCGCCTAAGCTGCTGACCTCTGCCTCTAGCTACCCTTTTTGGTGCTGCACCTGCCTCAACATCCACACTACTTTCCCCGCTTGACATCCCCCCTGTCCAGGTCGGGTCAGTGTCCTCATCATCCACCACTTCCTCTTCCAACTCCTGTCTCATTTCCTCCTCCCGCACAATGCGCCGGTCAACTGGATGCCCTGACGGCAACTGCGTCACATCATCGTCGATGAGGGTGGGTTGCTGGTCATCCACCACCAAATCGAACGGAGATGGAGGAGACTCTAGTGTTTGAGCATCTGGACACAGATGCTCCTCTGTTAGGTTCGTGGAATCGTGACGTGGAGAGGCAGGTTGAGGGACAATGAAAGGAGCGGAGAACAGCTCTGGGAAGCAGGGACAGTTGGGGTTATTGTTCTGTGAAGCTTGGGAATTTTGGGAGGAAGGAGGACAAGACTGTTGGGTAATAGGAGGAGAGGAGGCAGAGTCTGACTGGCTGCTGGACAATGTGCTGTAAGCATTCTCTGACAGCCATTGCAAGACCTGTTCCTGGTTCTCGGGCCTACTAAGGTTTGTACCCTGCAGTTTAGTTAATGTGGCAAGCAACCCTGGCACTGTGGAGTGGCGCAATGCTTGCTGCCCCACAGGAGTAGGCACGGGACGCCCTGTGGCTTCACTGCTACCTTGCTCCCCAGAACCATTCCCCCGACCTCGCCCACGGCCTCGTCCACGTCCCTTTCCGGGAGCCTTGCGCATTTTGAATTCCCAGTTAGAAATTGGCACTATATACCAGTAGCAAAAATTGTGGGTGCACGTAACCCCAATATATTCTTTGAATTCCCAGTCAGACAATGGCACTATATACCAGTAGCAAAAATTGTGGGTGCACGTAACCCCAATATATTCTTTGAATTACCAGTCAGAAACTGGCACTATATGGCAGTAGCAAGAAATGAGGGTATTTGTAACCCCAATATATTCTTTGAATTCCCAGTCAGACAATGGCACTATATACCAGTAGCAAAAATTGTGGGTGCACGTAACCCCAATATATTCTTTGAATTACCAGTCAGAAACTGGCACTATATGGCAGTAGCAAGAAATGAGGGTATTTGTAACCCCAATATATTCTTTGAATTCCCAGTCAGACAATGGCACTATATACCAGTAGCAAGAAATGAGGGTATTTGTAACCCCAATATATTCTTTGAATTCCCAGTCAGACAATGGAACTATATACCAGTAGCAAAAATTGTGGGTGCACGTAACCCCAATATATTCTTTGAATTCCCAGTGAGACAATGGCACTATATGGCAGTAGCAAAAATAGTGGGTGTATATAGCCCCAATTCTATTGCTAGGGGACTTGCAGGGTATTTCTGAGGTGAAGGTGGGGGGGCACACCGTTGGAACGGGGATTTGGGGTGTATATATGGGGTATACGGGAATACACTGTCAGTGTGTTCCATTCAGGATCCTGGGAAAGCTGGGTTGCGGTGATTGAGCCCGTCAGTGCCACGTTACACTGACAAGCTTCTCCCTGGAATTGAAGTTATATGTAAGCCCAATATATTCTTTGAATTCCCAGTGAGACAATGGCACTACATGGCAGTAGCAAAAATAGTGGGTGTATATAGCCCCAATTCTATTGCTAGGGGACTTGCAGGGTATTTCTGGGGTGAAGGTGGGGGGGCACACCGTTGGAACGGGTATCGGGGGTATATATCGGGTATACGGGAATACACTGACAGTGTATTCCATTCAGGATCCTGGGAAAGCTGGGTTGCGGCGATTGAGCCCGTCAGTGCCACGTTACACTGACAAGCTTCTCCCTGGAATTTAGCTCTTACAAGAGCTGTTGTGGTTGTCTTCTCCTTCCTATCCTAGCCTGTCCCTGCCTACCCAGAATCTAAGCCCTAGCTAACTGGACGGAAACCTCCGTCCCCGGTGAATTGCAAGCTCAGAATGACGCGAACCTGGGCGGCGCTGTTCTTTTAAATTAGAGGTCACATGTTTTCGGCAGCCAATGGGTTTTGCCTACTTTTTTCAACGTCACCGGTGTCGTAGTTCCTGTCCCACCTACCCTGCGCTGTTATTGGAGCAAAAAAGGCGCCAGGGAAGGTGGGAGGGGAATCGAGTAATGGCGCACTTTACCACGCGGTGTTCGATTCGATTCGAACATGCCGAACAGCCTAATATCCGATCGAACATGAGTTCGATAGAACACTGTTCGCTCATCTCTAGTTATATCTACTTGTATGGAATGGAATATATTACACTACACTCCAGTAGGTCTCTGTCAGAAAAAAAAGCCGATTTTTTTTTTTTCTCCTGTATTGTGCATGAATTACTCCAAAAGGAGCCCATTGGATATCTGTTACCCAAGGGCCCACACAATCCTTGAGACGGCACTGCTTGTCAGTAGAGATGAGCGAACAGTGTTCTATCGAACACATGTTCGATCGGATATCAGGGTGTTCGCCATGTTCGAATCGAATCGAACACCGCGTGGTAAAGTGCGCCAAAATTCGATTCCCCTCCCACCTTCCCTGGCGCCTTTTTTGCACCAATAACAGCGCAGGGGAGGTGGGACAGGAACTACGACACCGGGGGCATTGAAAAAAATTGGAAAAAGTCATTGGCTGCCGAAATCAGGTGACCTCCATTTTAGACGAATAGTGGATTTCAAATCCGGGTCATATGAGAATGTGAACTTTGTGACTATGACAGGGATAGCTGTACAGGCAGGGATAGCTAGGGATAACCTTTATTTAGGGGGGAATGTTATTAAAAATAACTTTTTGGGGCTCTATCGGGTGTGTAATTGTGATTTTTGTGAGAAACTTTTTCCCATAGAAATGCATTGGCCAGTGCTGATTGGCCAGAGTACGGAACTCGACCAATCAGCGCTGGCTCTGCTGGAGGAGGCGGAGTCTAAGATCGCTCCACACCAGTCTCCATTCAGGTCCGACCTTAGACTCCGCCTCCTCCAGCAGAGCCAGCGCTGATTGGCCGAATTCCGTACTCTGGCCAATCAGCACTGGCTAATGCATTGTATTGGCGTGATGAAGCAGTGCTGAATGTGTGTGCTTAGCACACACATTCAGCTCTACTTCATCGGGCTAATAGAATGCATTGGCCAATCAGCGCTGGCCAATGCATTCTATTAGCTTGATGAAGCAGAGTGTGCACAAGGGTTCAAGCTTATATCTGCTATATCAGAGCCGAGGGTGCGCTTGAACCCTTGTGCAGCCTCGGCTCTGCTACATCAGAGCCGAGGGTGCGCTTGAACCCTTGTGCACACTCTGCTTCATCAAGCTAATAGAATGCATTGGCCAGCGCTGATTGGCCAATGCATTCTATTAGGCCGATGAAGTAGAGCTGAATGTGTGTGCTAAGCACACACATTCAGCACTGCTTCATCACGCCAATACAATGCATTAGCCAGTGCTGATTGGCCAGAGTACGGAATTCGGCCAATCAGCGCTGGCTCTGCTGGAGGAGGCGGAGTCTAAGGTCGGACCTGAATGGAGACTGGTGTGGAGCGATCTTAGACTCCGCCTCCTCCAGCAGAGCCAGCGCTGATTGGTCGAGTTCCGTACTCTGGCCAATCAGCGCTGGCCAATGCATTCTATTAGCCCGATGAAGTAGAGCTGAATGTGTGTGCTTAGCACACACATTCAGCTCTACTTCATCGGGCTAATAGAATGCATTGGCCAATCAGCGCTGGCCAATGCATTCTATTAGCGTGAACTGAGTTTGCACAGGGGTTCTAGTGCACCCTCGGCTCTGCTACATCAGATTGCTACATCTGATGTAGCAGTGCCGAGTGTGCATCAGATGTGTAGTTGAGCAAAACTGACTCAGCACTGCTAAGTCTCTGCATTCGCATAGGAATGCATTGGCCAGCCTTCGGCCAATCAGCGCTGGCTCTGCCGGAGGAGGCGGAGTCTAAGGTCGGACCTGAATGGAGACTGGTGTGGAGCGATCTTAGACTCCGCCTCCTCCAGCAGAGCCAGCGCTGATTGGTCGAGTTCCGTACTCTGGCCAATCAGCACTGGCCAATGCATTTCTATGGGGAAAAGTTAGCTTGCGAAAATCGCAAACTGACAGGGATTTCCATGAAATAAAGTGACTTTTATGCCCCCAGACATGCTTCCCCTGCTGTCCCAGTGTCATTCCAGGGTGTTGGTATCATTTCCTGGGGTGTCATAGTGGACTTGGTGACCCTCCAGACACGAATTTGGGTTTCCCCCTTAACGAGTATATGTTCCCCATAGACTATAATGGGGTTCGAAACCCATTCGAACACTCGAACAGTGAGCGGCTGTTCGAATCGAATTTCGAACCTCGAACATTTTAGTGTTCGCTCATCTCTACTTGTCAGTAAAATCTTTCTTTCCCTCTATTCTACACCATCTGTCCTTCTCTGCACAGCTACTTCCAAACAGGCAAGCTTTCTGCCCAAAAAAAAACACACAACCTCCCCATACCCTTACTTATACCTGCTTTCCCTCTCCCTGCTTCTATTTACTTCTGGTGACATGTCTCCTAACCCTGGACCACCCCACATAGCTGGATCAATGTATGGAATCCCCTGAATCTTACACCTATCTTACTTGCTCCTATCCCTTGGCCAACTGATTGAATCTCATGGTTTTCAATACCATTGCTATGCTGACGACACTCAAATATATCTCTCTGGACCAGGCATTGCCTCTCTGTTGTCCAGTGTCTAGCAGCCATAGCCTCCTTTCTATCCTCCCGTTTTCTAAAACTGAATATGGAGAAAATTGAGTTTATAATCTTCACCACACCTCACATGGCCCATTTACCTGACCCACGTATCAAAGTTAATGGAACCACCATTATCCCAGTCCCATGGGTCAGTTTCCTTGGCATAACCTTGGACTCTGACCTATCCTTCAAGTTGCACATCCGAGCCCTCAACACCTTCAACTCAACATCTATTGAATCTGCTCCTTCTTCAACTCAAACTACAAAGAAGCTAGTCCATGCCCTGGTAATCTCCCACTTAGATTACTGTAACACCTACTGTAAAAGCCTTCTCCATGGCCTCCCAGCAAATACTTTTGCCCCCTCCAATCCACTTTAAACAGTACTGCTCACTTAATACACCTATTCTCCATTCTTCATCAGCCACTCTCCTCTGCCAATCTTTTCACTGACTACCCATTGCCAAATGAATAGAGTTCAAAATACTAATGCTGACATACAAAGCCATCCACAAGTTGTCTCCTCCATATATCTCTGACCTAATCTCCCGCTACCTGCCCACACTGGTGTAACTATTGGGGGACCTGGGACATGAGGGCCCAGCAACAGTCGCTACCGCTGCTTTTTTTTGTTTGTTTTTTTTTTGTTTGTTTTTTTAAGACCGTTACCAGCTGGAGTAACTCCAGCCAGTAATAGGCCCTATTTACTTACCTCTCCTGGCAGACTTCAGGCCTACTTGCGTGACATCCCTGATGTCACATGGCTGGGGCCTGCGTCCTTATGCGTTGTGATGCAGGCCCGGGTCAAGTGACATCTAGAGATGAGCGAGTAGTATTCAATCGACTACCTCCCTGCCATAGGTATTTGTGTAAGCGGCCAAACACCAAAGGGTTAAGCGCATCGAATATTCAATGCATTTAACCCCTTGGTGTTCAGCCACTTACACGAATACCTATGGCGGGGAGGTAGTTGATGGAATACTACTCGCTCACCTCTAGTGACACCCCATACTTCATTAAAGATGGCCGACATCAGCAGGGACCGCACCGGAGCCAGATATAGGTAAGTAACAGTGTTTTTTTTTAGATTTGTACCCTCCCCTGGGTCTCCAATTATTATACTGTGTGCAGGGGCAACTAGGGGCATAATAGTGCATGCAGGAATGCGGGGGAGAAGTTGGTCAGGGCGGAGGGGGTCATGTCAAAAGTTCGCCACGGGGCCACGCCATTCCTAGTTATGCCACTGTGCCCACACTTAACCTCCGATCCTCCAAAGACCTACTCTGCTCTGCTCTTGTTCGCTCTTCACACAACAGACTCCCAGATTTCTCCAGTGCATTCCCCATACTGTGGAACTTGCTACCATAACACAATGACTACCCACCACAATCACAGGCTTCAAGAGGGCCCTGAAGACTCACCTATTCAGGAAGGCCTACAACCTCCAACAACACTACTACCACCACCTGAACAGTCTCCCCCTCACCTTCTTTCTCTATCGCTCTACCCTCACAGATTGTATTCCCATGCAGGCAGGGTCCTCTACCCCACTGTGCCAGAAGCTTTATTTGATGTCTTCTAATTTTGGACAAATGGGTGAGTATCTGTATACTTCTACTGGAGATGTATTTACAGCATTTATTGAAACTAAAAGAAATACTATAAGTATTGTAGATAAACTTTATGGTACCTGATTAGCAGACTCGAATGATTATGATTAGAGATGAGCGAGTAGTATTCGATCGAATACTACGGTATTCGAAATACTCGTACTCGATCGAGTACCACTCGCTATTCGAATGGAAAAGTTCAATGCAGAACCAGCATTGATTGGCCGAATGCTATACAGTCGGCCAATCAACGCTGGTTCTTCTCCTACCTATAGAAGTCTTCTCCGTGCAGCTTCCCCGCGGCGTCTTACGGCTCTTCATTCACTCTGCCAGACATCGGGCATGTCCGCTTGTAGTGCGGGCATGCGCAGTCGGCTCTGCCCAGGCCCGATACCAGGCAGAGTGAATTCAGAGCCGGAAGATGCTGCAGGGACACTGCATGGAGAAGACTTCTCGGAGGATCCAGCCCGACCCTCACTCGTGGACTTGGTAAGTATAATTTGATCGATTTGTTGCCTACCCCTGAAACGAGCATTTTCCCCCCATAGACTATAATAGGGTTCGATATTTGATTCGAGTAGTCGAATATTAAGGGGCTACTCGAAACGAATATCGAACCTAGAACATTTTACTGTTCGCTCATCTCTAATTATGATAAAATAGATGTTTGTGTTTGGCCTTTAATGTTTATTATCAATAGTTTAATAACACGTTTTCCACTGTGGGTTCAATTGCCGGAATCCTTTGTAGACCAAACCCACCGAGAGCACTTAATGGTAATTACTACATAGAAAAACATCCACTGAACACTATATATTATATATATGACACAAAGGTTTGCTGCGCTTTCCCTTTCGGATTGCTTGTACAGAAAAACTAGACTCTCAAGACAGAAAACTGAGCGAAGAGGATATTGGTGTAATTTTTACTTAGTAACAAGACGACGTAAGAATAAAGAGGATACCGATGTTATTTTTGTTAATAACTAAAGACATAAGAATAAAGTTAAGGTATGTGTAAATATATATAATAGGGTTTAATAGAATGATGATATAGAATAACAAATTTATCAAAAATCAAGCCACGTCGCAAAAATATAACAATTGAAAACTATTTTCATTAGAATGGCCACTTTGTATAAAAAACAAAAATCAAAATTTGGCTTTGCCTTCCAAATGAATATTGATCTACTTTAATATTATGTAAAACCATTATTACCACCATCCAGATATTTCCATCACAAATATGATATGACTCCCTATTCTTGTGATTCTTTGGAGTGCGGCACCTAATGTATCGAGTACGGGTATGCAGACATGATTAGCTGCTCTGTTCCACTGGTTCCTTTCAATACAGATAAAAAGTGATTCCTACCATTATATAGGCTAAAAAAAACCTGAAGGCAGATGAGGTAGAGTAGACCCTCTCAATGGATCAAAATATAACAATTCGGTTACACTATACCTTATCCACCGGATACGGCAAAACTGCAAAATTGGTGGGGATTACCCACTGGGGTCCTATCAATCATGAAAACAAGGATTCCCCCAGATTGAATGGCTCAGAAATCACAAGTTGACAAATACAATTGTATGAAGTGGTAGATATAGACAAGTAATGTGTTTGAGCTTCTCTTTGGTAGTCCCATAGAGATAAACAGTGGCAGTGGACCCCATCGATCTACCATTTATCTTCTATGATGGTGACTGTTACCGGGATACCCTTTAAATCGTTCATGAATATTATTGAATGCTATGTCCTGGGTCTTTATAATGTGCAATATGATTTTACTTCACTATGTTGGTTCCAGATACACAATACACAATGGATGAAGACAACTATACCTCGGTAACTTATTTTGTCTTTGATGGATTGGGAATTCAAGATAATCTTCAGGTAATTCTTTTTGTAATCTTTTTGTTGTTATACATAATAGACTTGTTGGCCAATATGTCTATTATGCTTATCCCTATTTTTAACACCACTCTCCATACACCCATGTACTACTTCTTGTGGAACTTGGCTTTTCTGGACATCTGTTACTCATCGGTGGTTGTCCCCAAGATGCTCACAGATCTTATATCTCAGGAGAAGGTGATCTCATTCTATGGCTGTATGCTACAAGTACATTGTTTCCATTTCTTCGGTAGCACAGAGGCCGTACTGTTTTCAGTCATGTCTTATGACAGATTTGTGGCCATTGCACATCCATTGAGATACTCAACCATCATGAATTACAAGGTCTGTTATGGTTTAACTTTGTGTTGTTTGGTTATTGGATTTTGCCATGCCTCAGTACACAGTATAATGACTTCAAGGCTTCCATTTTGTGGACCAAATGTGGTGAAACATTTCTACTGTGATGTTAAACCAGTGCTAGATTTGGCCTGTACAGATGTAACTCTTAATTTTAACCTTCTTATTGGAATCACCGGAACAATAACTATAATAACTTTAACCTTAAATATAATTTCCTACATTTTTATTGGAAAATTTCTTCTAAAAATAAAGACCTCAGAAGGACGAAAACGCGCATTGTCCACCTGCAGCGGCCATTTTACTGTGATTACTCTGCAATATGGGACATGTCTATTCACCTACCTGCGCCCTAATACAAAGGGTTCTTTAGATCAGGAGAGAGCAGCTGCCATTATGTTCACTGTCATAACCCCAACATTAAACCCAATTATATATACATTAAGGAACAAAGACATGAAGAAAGCTTTCAAAAAGTTGCTTAAAATTTCTCATTAAGGCAAATACACGTAATATCATAAGCCCTACACACTATGTGAATAACTAAGTGATTAAAGCAATAGACATTCCCCAAAAACGCATAAATTAAAAGTACACCAGGCCCTGCTATGCATCCCCGTACACAAAAATATTGAAAAAAGTTATGTATCGCTAGAATATGATGACTTTAGAAAAAAAAATCTTTGCAAAGTTTTAGATTTTTGTTAAAGGGTTAAAATGTAAATAAAACCATATACATTTGGTATCTCTGCAATTGACCATGCATACATCAGGGAGGCTCCTCACCTCCCCTAGCGTCACCTTTGTTTCACCTCTGATCCACTGACCACGGTTCCAGAGAGGGAGTATTGAGATCTTACGCAAACACCAGGAGAACTCCTCACCCCTCCCTGGTTCCCCACCACCATCTGCTGGGTGCCCCGTCACAGAGCTTCTAGAATTCCTTACTTTGATCCTGTTACTAGATGCCCTGCCAGAAAAAATGCACCACTCACCCTCTCCACTGGTGCATACACACAACCGACTATAGCTTCTCCAACTTGGTAAAGATGGTGAGGATTGGGCCACACGGTGGCTCAGTGGTTAGCACTGCAGCCTTACAGCGCTGGAGTCCTGGTGTTCAAATCCCACCAAGGGCATAAAACCATCTGCAAGGAGTTTGTATGTTCTCCCCGTGTTTGCGTGGATTTCCATCCCATATTCCAAAGACATACTGATAGGGAAAAATGTACATTGTGAGCTCTATGTGGGGCTCACAATCTACATTTAAAAAAAAAAGAAAAAAAAGGTGAGGATTGGTGGTGCCAAGACCTCAGACGTACCTGCTACCCCTAAACCTCAAAGATCTCAGGGAGACATGCAAAAATACTTGAAAAAGAAATTGCCAGAACAATCCCTGAAATTGTCTGATATCCAGGCCAGTGCCGACCAATCTGGGGACCTCACAATGGAAGAATCCGTAGACTACAATTCTGAGAAGCAGTTGTCCGGCCCGCTCACCAAGGCCTTCTTTTGTAAATCTCTCACCACGGCAATGCAGCCTGTTCTTTAACAGCTAGCCTCCATACGAGCAGATATGCAACACTTTACAATGAGAATAGACTCTTTGGAAACTGCCTATGGCAGCCTCACCTCCTATTCCGAAACTTTGGCAGATGGTCACCTCACTGTCTGAACACCTCAATAGGGCCTTCTCATTACTAGAAGATCAGGAGAATAGGAGTAGGAGGAAAAATATTCGTATGAAATGTCTTCCGGAGTCATGGTCCCCTGAAGAATTAAATAGTCACAATGGACATTTTTTTATGACCGCTGGAGATAGCGGAGGCCTTCCGTGAGTTCTATTCCTCTCTATAATCTATCCCCCTCAGTATCGGTCTCTCGGAGAGAGAAAATGTGATTAAGACGTTCCTGAGCTCCCTCGATCTCCTGACTGTGGATGAGGCCTCTGCAGTTTCCTTACTAGACCCTATCACTCCTAGTGAAGTCAGGGATATAATTCTGAGCATTCTGCCAGGAAAAAGTCCTGGCCCAGATGGTCGGTCCCTGGCATACTTCAAGCGTTTCCAGCAAACATTACTACCACCCTTAACGGCAACCTTCAACTCTTTACTGAGTGGAGGTTGTTGGCCGTGACAAACACTGGAAGCTCAAATTGCCATCATACTGAAGAAAGGTAAAGATCCCCTGAACTGTGGAAGATATAGGCCCATTTCTTTACTGAATTTGGACCTAAAATTTTGGTCCAAGCTCTTGGCCCACAGGCTAAAGTGAATCGTCCATCACAAACAGTCAGGATTTGTTATGAAAAGGCAGGACAGGGACAACGCTCACAGAATCTTACACTCTATTCACTTCGACTACAAAGCACGTATCCCCCTTGTCCTTCTTGCCACGTGGGGCGTGTTTGTTCATGGTAAGGAGATTTCTTTGATTCTCTTGGGCTTATGTTGTGCACCCCTCTTTCCTCATGTCTTTTAGTATAACGATGCAGTTTTTGACTTTAACCCTTTACTATAATATGACTGTGGTCTTGTTAATACAACTACTCTGTGTTTACATCATCTACTCATACTGACACATTGCCTTATGTGATGAACATTGTTTGTTGCCTCTTTTATACATTACTAATTTCCATGTTTCATGTAATGTGGCAGCATTGGCTCCCTTCTTTGTCCTTTCCTTTCTAAATTGTCTTTTGAAGAGATTTTTTTTAATGTATTTTCAAAAAATATATATTTTTCATATTTTTTAAACATTTGGTGTTTCTACTTTGGCAACATTTTTCTTATATACTTAGAATTCACCATGGTATTTAAAATGCCCTGCATGTGTGTATAGGCTGATGGAACAGAACAAATGGGCATAGACTAAACCACTCGGCTAACCAGATGATAGTAAAAAAACAAAGCACAGTGAAGACAAACGACCCGCTGGACTCCTCATAAAGAAGCGCGTTGTACAACAGAGGAGTGGTGTTTGAATGTAAACAAAGACTCTGGAATGACAATGAATAAATACATACAATGAAATAAATACAATTAAAAAAATTTTTTTTTTTTTTTTTGCTTTTTGATCTGTTAGTATTAGTACACCTTTTCTAATATCAATATTCTCGCACATTTATATTTACATTATCCTCTTGTGAAAATGAAAAAATTTGGGGCTAAATTGACAGTTTATTGGAAATAGAGATGAGCGAGTAGTTAAATATTCGATATTCGTCTCGAGTAGCCCCTCAATATTCAACTACTCGAGTCGAATATCGAATCCTATTATAGTCTATGGGGGAAACGACGCTGCGTGGAGAAGACTTCTCAAGGTAGGAGAAGAACTAGCGTTGATTGGCCAACTGTATAGCATTCGGCCAATCAATGCTGGTTCTGCATCAAATTTTTCCATTCGAACAGCGAGTGGTACGCTATCGAGTACAAGTATTTTGAATATCATAGTATTCGATCGAATACCTACTCGATTTGAATACTACTCGCTCATCTCTAGAAATAAATTAATTTTTCTTTCCATGCCCCCATCTTAATAAAATCCTGTGAAACAGCTGTGGGGTCAAACTGCTCACTATACCCCTTAATAAATTTTGAGCACAGAGAAAAAACGAGAGCACCGAGCAGTGCATGGAAAGTGCACTATCACTTGGTGAGAAAAATGTAAGACAATCACCTTCTCACCTTTAGAAGTTGTGTTGAATAACACAACCAGCTTACAAGCAATCGGAGAAATTAAGAATGGATATTAAATCGCTGCTGTCACAGTATGCCACCCAGTGGGAGGTCGGAGAACAATGTGAAAATTTGGACCATGGACTGCGTAGATTTGTGTCTGGTATAGCATTGATAGTTTGATTTCCAAAGAACACAAGATAAACACACACAACACGTTTCACAGATTTGGGGTACCCCTTTATCAAGTGTGTACCACACTAAAACAAAATATCACAGAATCCAAAAATGTTTAAAAAAAATACAAAAAAATCCATAGATGATAGAGATAAATGATGAAGAGATGGAAATGAATAAAACCTTTACATTTCCACATGGCTCATAGGTACACCCACTGAGTCAATAGCGAATTAAGAAAAAAACTAATAAAAATATAAAGCTAGCTATAGTCAGAAAAGAGATAAATATGTATCAAACAGAATGAAGACTGTACAAGATGATGAGTAAATAATGAACGCTTACAATAAGTGTATAGCTCAGGAGTCTCAAACTTGCAGCCTGCGGGCCAATTGCGGCCCCCAGGACAATAGTTTGCGGCCCCTGGCAGACGCCAGGTGTTTAATTATGGCGGTCACCCGGGAGTCGGGCGGCCGCCATTGCTGTTGAGTATCTACTGTTTTACACAGTAGACACCCAGCGCTATTGCTAGCAGTTGTTTCCCACACTGATCGGGGGCATTAACCCCTCTGGCGCCTTGGTCAAAGCTGACAGAGGTGCCATTTTCCCGGCACCTCATGGGCGCCGCCATTTTGCCGGTGATCGCCGGTGCCTGGAGCAAGCTCCAGGGCTCACATCTTGTTTGCATTTCAATCAGGAGCCTTGTAAAGGCTCCCAGGCCTGTCTGCAGTGATTTTCTTTTGCAGGCTGCTTAGAAATGATGATTTTTTGCAATGCATTAGCATTGTAATGCTTTGCATTAGTGATCAGACCCCGTGGGGTTCAAGACCGCTAGAGGGTCTAATAAATTTTAAAAAATATATTTAAAAAATTTACAAAGTATTAAATTCAAATTACCCCCTTTCCCTAGAACACATTTAAAAGTAGTCAAATACTGTGAAACATATACACATTAGGTATCTCTGTGTCTGAAATCGCCCGCTCTACAAATCTAAAAAAATATTTTTCCTGTACGGTAAACGCCGTAGTGGGAAAAAACTCAAAAGTGCCAAACCGCCATTTTTTCACTGTTTTGCCTCTGATAGAAATTTGAATAAAAAAATAATCAAAGCAATAATTCCCCAAAATGGTAGAACTAAAAAGTACACCTGAAAAAAAAAAAAAAAAAGACGCCCTATACATCCCCGTACATGGAAGTATAAAAAAGTTATGAGTGTCAGAATAGGGTGACTTTTAGAAAAGAAAAAAAAAAATAAGAAAACCTGATGCAGCCTCACCCAGACTCCACCTCCAGCAGCCCCTGGGTAAATTGAGTTTGAGACCCCTGCTATAGATGAACAGAGAAAAAAAAAAATCATTGTAAATGTAAGAAGTCATCTGCATAAACGAATAATTGCCCCTTGTCTCAATCTCTAATCAAAAGACATTATGGACAAAAGAGAGAGATTGCATAAACAATGAATGGGCAGGAGACAAGCGATAAAGCCATCTGTGAGGAACACTTGTGATCTGCTAAGTGATAAATATCCAAATCCTTGCACTGATTATCATATGGATAGACAGAGACAAGGAAGAAATAGCTTGTATAACAAATCATCCACCAGTGTCTCAGTCAATAGAAGTGGATAGAAATCAGTCACTTAGGCAATGTCCATGATGGCTTTGATTAGAGATTGAGCCACCTGGCGAGTAATTGTTTGTGCAAATGACTTCTTACATTTACAATGATTTTTTTTTCTCTCTGTGCATTTAAGTGTTGTAAAGGTGAGAAGCTAATTGTCTTCCAATAGAATGAGAACTTCCTACAAAGTGACCCCATTTTGGAAACTACACCTCTTAATGAGTTTATCAAGGGGTATGGGAAGGATTTTGACCCTACAGCTATAATCAGTTTCTATTAGCATTGGGATATAAAAATTACTTTTCCCAATAAACTGTCCATTTAGCAATATACTTTTAATTTTAAGGGTATAAAGAAGAAAAAGCTCATGACAGATTGTTAAATAATTTCTCCTGAACACAGAAATTCCCCATATGAGGTTGTAAACTGCTGTAAGGGAACATGATGGGGCTCAGAATGGAAAGAGCGCTATTTGGCTTTTGGAGGGCACATTTTGCTGGAATAATTTTCAGGTACCATATTGCATTTGTAAAACTCCTAAAGTACCAGTACAATGTAAATCCCTCAAAAGTGATCCTATTTTAAAACTACACCCTTAAAGAAATGTCTCAAGGAGCATTATCATGTTGAGCCTAAAAAGAATTCCCCAAAATTAATGTACAAAGTGTAAATTGACATTTTTAAAGAAATATGCCATTTTGGTGCCCAATACATTGTACCCGCTTTAAGTCATCAGAAACATGTACTCATAAAACTATTAAGGGGGCTATCCTGTGCACAAAAAAGCTTTATATGTGGGTGTAAACTGCTGCTTGGGACCACAACAGGGCTCAGAAGGGAAGGAGCACGGTGGTTTTTAGGTTTTGGAATATAGATTTGGAGGAGATTTCTGGATGCCATGTGGTTTTTGCAGATCTCTGGAGGTGCCAGTAAATTGGAATTCCCCTAGAAGTGACCCCAATTAACTGTATGGAGAACAATTCTAAAATAATCCTGGATAAAGGTAAGTGACAACATTTTCTTAATTCTTACTCATTTCTACTTGTCTCCTACCCAATTTACTGTATGTTTCAGTAGCTTCATCACAAGGTATTGGATACATTGGATCTCTTATTGCTTTATGCCCTGGTCAAGATTGTAAAACCTAATTCTATTTCAGTTTATTGTATTTCATTTAGGAATCACCGGTAATAGTTGACTATTTTTCTCAGAAGCTGATCGTCTTTTCTAAACTTGCCCAATTTGCTTACTTTAGAGAAATATAGTCTAGATCAATCTTTGCCAATTGTTTATTTATTTTGATTGAATTTACTTGGGTTGATTATTGAAATTGTATAAATAGGAATTCCCCAATATAGTCCCTTCAATGGACTTTTTGCAAGAGAACGTGATCCAGTAATGTTGTTAAGCTGTGGAGAATTCTACTCTCTTACTTTGCCTTACATAACCATGAGAATGTCAGCTCTGATGGGAAATAATGGGGTTTCCATTTGTAATCCTGGCCTTATTGCTTTATATTCAAAATCAGATCTTCCCTATACATATTTGGTTCTTATGCTTAATGTTCTTTTCTGTTTCAGTCACCTCTGCCGGACAGTTCAGGTGAAAATAAATTTCAAGAGAAGAAAAGAAAAGTTGACAGGAAATGGCAGAACCATTAGATGAAGATTACTGGATCACTTCTGAACTCTTTCGATTTGAAGGAGCAGGAAAACAACCAAGATTTTCACCACTATTCAATAAAATATATGTGTTTGTGCCAAAGGAGCCCAAGAAATCCATGGACATTGACTCTTCCGCCAACAACCATTTTATAATTGAGACAACAGAAGAAAAGGGGCTGAATACCCCAAAAGTGGATGAAACATGAACGACGAATGATATGGACAAAGAAATATATGCACCCTAAAAAGAAATTTCTTTTCTAAATTCTGCAGAGTTAGAAATGCCCCCAATTCAGTATAGATTTGTGTATAAAAAAAATATGTACTGAAAAGAATTTGTTCTTAAAGTGTGTTTGGTGTATTTGGTGAAAATTTTGGGGGAAAAAATGCAGTTTTCAAAACTTGAAATAGCATGCTTTTCATAAAAAAAAAGTACTTTCCAAATTTCTTCATAAATATCATTAACCATGTCTCTGCTTTATGTTGCAATCAATATGTAATCACCTTTTTATTTTTTCATATATTATAAGGCTTACAAGCAATAATTTTCAAGTTTTCAAAAGACATTTTTCAAGCCGAAATGTAAACCTTATGTTAATCCCTCAGTAGCATTGCAATGTATATCAGCTGTGAAATAAGGGTAATTCTAAATAATCCCATCCCACAAACCTCCATCCATGCTCCAGTCTCTATACATATAACACCTAACTTAATGCCTAGCGATATCTACATAACAGTTTCAGTATACGTGTTAAGAGATTTTCGATGAAAAACAATGGCCCCCCATGAATAGCGTCAACTCCTTGTAAGGACATTAGCTTTAGGGCACTAACAACACAGTCTAACACTGGTCTGCAAATAGACTACTAAGCTAGACTCCATTGTACTTATTGTATGCCTGGAGACAGTCTAGCTTAGGGGCAGTGGTACTAGTGCCTCGCATAGCATAACATAGCGGGTAAAAAATCTAAATGGTGATTTTTCTTCAACTTTTTCCCTCCTATAATAAATGTGTGTTACTGTGTGCTGACACACGTATCTAATGCTTCAGCGTATGATACAGTATCATAAAGTGCATATTTAATCTTTCAGCGTGTGGTAATATATGCAGAAGGGCGTATCTAATCCTAAGACGTATAGTACTGTGTGCAGACGCACGTATCTAATCCTAAGACGTGTGCTACTGTGTGCAGATGCGCGTATATAATCTTCCGGCATGTGAAACTCTGTGCAGAGCCACGTATCAAATCCTCCAGGATGTGGCATTGTGTGCAGTAGTGCGTATCTAATCCTTCGGCATGTGGCACTTTCTGCAGAGGGGCAAATCTAATCATCTGGCGTATGGTAATGAGTGCTAAGATGCATATCTAATCCTACGGTGTGTGGTACTGTGTATAGATGCATGTATCTAATCCTCTGGCATATGATACTGTGTGCTGAGGTGCATATCTAATCCTGTGCCAGGAGACTCAAGTAATAAACAAAGCCATCTTTGAGGAACACTTGTGAGCTGCTAAAAGTGATAAATATCCAAATCCTTGCACTGATCATATGGCTAGACAGGGACAAGGAAGAAATAGCTTGTATAACAAATCATCCACCAGTGTCTCAGTCAATAGAAGTGGATAGAAATCAGTCACTTAGGCAATGTCCATGATGGCTTTGATTAGAGATTGAGATTGATATATCACACTGGTACACCCAGAATAATGTACTCTATGTCATATGTGGTATAAACTGATGTTTGGGCACAGAAGGGAAAGAGCGCTATTTTGTTTTTTGGACACCATGCCACTTATGCAGAGCTCATGAATTACCAGTAAAGTGGAATCCGCAAACTTCTGACCGTATTTTGGACACCACTGAAGGGATTTATCAAGTAGGGTACTGAGCATTTTAACTCAAGTATTGCATTCACTTAATTTCAATAAATGATTGTGCAGCCGATAATAAAAAGGAAAAATTGTTGTTTTTTTTTTTTTTGTTTTTTTTTTTTTTTAAAGAGATATAACATTTCATTGCCCAAAGTTTTGTGCCCAGTTTGTGTCAGCAGCGACACACTCTAAAAACAGTTAAGTGGGTATCCCGGGAACAACAGCTTTTGGAGCCTTCATCTCTGATACAAGCCGGGCACAACATATTATGCAATGAAATGACATTCCTGGAAAAATTGTCATCTTTCACAATAAATTATAGCAACATTTGGAAAGATTCATTTGGGGTGCAGTTTCCAAAATGGAGTCACGTGTCAGGGGATTCCACTTTACCATCATTTCAGGAGCTCTGCAAAAGTGTCATGGCGTCCAAATGCTAAACTGTCTAAATCTGTGTGCCAAAATCCTTAAGAAATAGATGTTACTGCCTCTATTATCTCTCATAGTATTTCATAAATCTGCTGTTTGTGCCATGTTTATGTGCGGCCCCTCCACTAATTCCCTCATCAACCTGAACTTGTAGAAACATATTGGGAGACTAGAGGTATATTAGACAATTGGTTCAGTTGAGACTAGGTTGCAAAACACCCCATCTCTTGTGATTGGTGGGGTTCCCAGCAGTGGGACAATCATCAATCAGCAAGTTATCCCCCATCTTTTGGATAGGGGAATAACTTCTTGTTTCCTAAATACCCCTTTAGCTTGACCCTACCTTGTAGTATTGCAACACCATTTCTGATAGTTTAACTTTGGCAAAAATGAAGGGCCAATATAAGTATGAAAACACAAAAATAATGTAAACTAATATAAATGTAAAAAGTCATACTCACAAGCAAATAAAACAAATTCATGTTTATTAGATAAATAAAATATAACAATGACAGTGGGGAACAAATAACCACAATAAAAACACTAGACCAAGAGGACATAGGAGGATGTAACTAAATACAAAACATAAGGAGTAATGCACATGTAGTAATGTGACTCCATACATGCAAATAGCATTAAGCATGGGCCAAACATCAATGCATGAGCTCAGAGTATACAGTGTAAAAATCCAAAAACTACAAATGAATATAAAAAGACTAAAGCAAATAAGCCTCACATAGATCCAAATGAATGAAACAAAACCCATCCAGAAACCACAAACAAGACCCCGCATGAATAATCCCATTTGTAATGTAAAGTAATCAACCACCAAAGACAATTTACATTTCTATCCAGGAGAGTTGGCCACTGTATTGTTTATAAGTAGTGGCAATGCGAATAATAAAATCTGCATTTGTTTGGTAAGATAAGGGTGGTGGTGGTGGTGAAAGTTTCCTATATAAGAAGACAGGATGGACTTATATTCTCAGAAGCCTAGAACTACTTCTTGCTACTACAACAGCTTCCTATCATCAGACAGAATGGAGAACAATTCTGGAATAATCTTGGATCAGGTAAGTGACAACATTTACTGAATTCTTAGTCATTTCTACTTGTCTCCTACCCAATTTACTGTATGTTTCAGTAGCTTCATCACAAGGTATTGGATACATTGGATTTCTTATTGCTTTATGCCCTGGTCAAGATTTTAAAACCTTATTCTATTTCAGTTTATTGTATTTCATTTAGGAATCACCGGTAATAGTTGACTATTGTTCTCAGAAGCTGATCGTCTTTTCTAAACTTGCCCAATTTGCTTACTTTAGAGAAATAAAGTCTAGATTGATCTTTGCCAATTTTTTATTCATGTAATTTGATTATTGAATTTACTTGGATTGATTATTGAAATTGAATAAATAGGAATTCCCCAATATAGTCCCTTCAATGGACGTTTTGCAAGAGAACGTGATCCAGTAATGTTGTTAAGCTGTGGAGAATTCTACTCTCTTACTTTGCCTTACATAACCATGAGAATGTCAGCTCTGATGGGAAATAATGGGGTTTCCATTTGTAATCCTGACCTTATTGCTTTATATTCAAAATCAGATCTTCCCTATACATATTTGGTTCTTATGCTTAATGTTCTTTTCTGTTTCAGTCACCTCTGCCGGACACTTCATTTGAAGATCTTTTTCAAGAGAGGAAAAGAAGTTGGCGGGAAATGGCAGAACAGCTGGCTGAAGAGGCTGGCAGAATGGCTGAAGGACACTGGATCTGCACGACAGACCTCATTCGGCATGAAGGAGCCAAAAAACGGCCTAGACTTTTGCCACCGTCCATTAAAATGTACACTTTTGTGCCAATTGAGCCTGTGGACATTGACTCTCGGGCGATCAGCCCCCTTATGCTTGAGAGAACAGAATTAGAGGGGGTGACAGGCACTGAAGTGGATGAAGTGAGAAGAGCAGAGGAGATGGACAAAAAGACTTATTTGCCCCCCAAGAAGAAGATTCTTTCCAGATTTCTACAGAGGTAGAAATGCACCTTATTCCGTATTTATTTTTTCTTAATAAAAACACTTTTTTAAAAGAATTTGTTCTCAGAGTGTCACTGTTTTAGGTTGAGAGAGAAATTTTTGAGCCTGAATGTATGTTCAGATCCAGTATTGAGGCCACCAGAAGGGGGGGGATGTAGAGCTTGGTTATTAAATCTGGGTATTTCTAAATCCAGAGACTTATCTGATGTTTCAGTAAAATTCTCACCATAATTCAGATGTTTTAGAAATAAGATCAAAATTTGGAAAGTGTAGCCCTCTTCTTATATGTATAGGATTGTTTTAATAAAGATCTCCCCTCTCCTACAGCTGATGCTCAGTATATTTGCTCCAGTCTCTCCCATTTGGCTTCCTTAGAGAATATTTAACCCCACAGCCTAAAATTGCGTTAAATTCCAGGCCATATATTTCCAATTGGACATGTAGCAATATCAAGGAAAACACACACACAATGTGTAAGATGGTAAAGTGGTGTTTCTAGCTAATCACTATTACTATGGCTTTGATGGTTTATACTCATACATTCTATATAGATTTGCTATGGACTATCTGCACCACACCAGACCTGTCTGACATGTGACTTTCTGCATTTATCCCTACATTGTTTTGGTAATGCTGGTACATAAACTATTCCCCCATATGTATTGTTTAGTCACTTATGTTTCTCTTATGTTTTCCCTATTTTAGTGGATATTAATAAAAATTATATCTTAATATATATCCTTTGTGTGTGGATATTTCCTTGATATTGATACAGCGGTTCCCGCACATTTCTCATAACACATTGTACTTCATGTTTGTGGTAAATTTTGGTTGATCTGTTTTGCCTTTAAGAAGAAATTGGAAATTTGGAGAAAAAAAACCAATTTTCAAAATTTTAAATAGTATGATTTTTTTATGAAAATCATACTATCCAAATTTCTTCATAAATATAATTAACCAGGTTTCTGCTTTATGTTGCAATCAATATGTAATCCCCCTTTCATTTCTTTCATATATTATAAGGCTTACAAGTCAAGCAATAATTTTCAAGTTTTAAAGAATATCTCCAAAAGACATTTTTCAAGCCACCAGTTCAGTTCTAAAGGGGAACTTGAAAGGCCTAAGAAACACAAAGATGTGAGCTATAGATCCCCCTACATAACTGAGAAATACAAGAAGGAGGTGAAGGTCACTCAAATATAGAGGGAATAAAATATAAACTTTATTACTTTATAAAGAGTGTATAGAGCCTAAAAGCAACAGAGGCCATATTGGTTTGAACTCAGATATATCGTCTCCACCTCTCAAACACTACAATAGGAGGAGCCTAGAATGTACTACTTCACTAAATAGTCAGAAAAACTCAATTGGTCTAGGAAAAAAACACTGGCCTATAGAGTATACACTGCAATATGTGTCAATTGTCTAATCTTGTGGGCGGAGATAGGTTATAACTCAGCCTCCTACGCTCATTGGTAGATTCTGGTCATGTGACCCCAAAGGAGAAGTGACCGCTCCTCCCCCCTGAGCGAGATTTGGTTCGCTATGTTATACGCTCTAAGAGCAGGGGTTTTTAAAGCTTATAAAACCGGTTAATCTTGGTAACCATTAAAACTATTGGAGGATGATATGAAACTAGGTATCACATCATAATTTGTTCATAAATTCAACCTCTAATACATGATAACAAATTAGCCATCTTGAGATTTCTAATCTAGCTAGCTCGATTTGCTATCGTAGGCCACGCTCAGTCTGAATGGTGTTCTACCCAGTAACTTTGTGCAACTCACAATTACAACTTAAATTGATATATCATTAATGTTCATATATAAATGTGAATGTGCCATTCTGTCTAGGAATTCTTGATGTCATTAATGCTACGTAACTAAATTATATTCAGCAATTTAAGTCTAGATATCCTCCAGGAAACCCTAACCAGGCTATTGTAGGTGGAAATAGGAGATCTGTTACAGTTTTTAAAGATCGAGGATGGGCAAAAAATAAGGACAAAATTTGTGGCTAAAATATGTCTTTATTTCTATATGATCATCGTTTCAGTTAAAATATAAACACTTTACAAAGCTCTATTGTTTAACAAATACAACTTTATTGTACTCCAATTTGTTACACTTTTGCATGTGACAGGGCAATCAGGCATTACACCTGTGTATAACATTTATAAGTCCGAAGATACTGTAAGGTCGACATGCTATGATTAAGGGGGTAACCCCGAAACGCGTAAGCGTCTTTAACGCACCATGTGTTTTTCTGATAAACACCCTTTGTATACTATCCTTTTAATCTATTATGGAATAAAGAATCTGATGTTTTAAAGGCTCAGAAGTGTCTGCAGACCATCTCTTCACATTTAAATCCTCATCAATAAAATTCCCCACCTAGCCGAAATGTAAACCTTGTTATGTTAATCCCTCAGTAGCACTGCAATGTATATCAGCTGTGAAATAAGGGTCATTCTAAATAATCCCATCCCACAAACCTCCATCCATGCTCCAGTCTCTATACATATAACACCTAACTTAATGCCTAGCGATATCTACATAACAGTTTCAGTATACGTGTTAAGAGATTTTCTTTGAAAAACAATGGCCCCCATGAATAGCGTCAACTCCTTGTAAGGACATTAGCTTTAGGGCACTAACAACACAGTCTAACTCTGGTCTGCAAATAGACTACTAAGCTAGACTCCATTGTACTTATTGTATGTCTGGAGGCAGTCTGGTTTGGGACCAGTGGTACTAGTGCCACGCAGAGGGAGAGGGATGATGCCACTGCCATGCATTGTGGTCAGTATAATAACATCCCTCTTGTCCTTATACTTGAACAGCAGAATATTCTCATTGCCGGCAGCCCAGCATAAATAATAATCCCTATCGGGACTGAAATTAAAAGAAAAATCAAAATTAAAAAGAAAAAAAAAAAAAAATCCCCCTTTCCCTTGATCACATATGAAAATAAATTAACAATAATGAACATGAACACTTTAGGTCTCCCCACGCCCCAAACTGTCCAAGCTATGAAAATATTTATCCCATATGGAGAACAGCGGAGCAGGGAAAGGAAATCTTAATGGATATTTTTCCCAACATTTTCCATTCTATAAAAAAAAAAATGAAAAAAAATACACTGCTGGTGCAAGGCTCTACTCACTCCAAGGTACCAAATACACGGCTGGTGCAAGGCTCTCCTCACTCCAAGGTATCAAATACACGGCTGGTGCAAGGCTCTCCTCAATCCAAGTACCCAATTCATTGCTGGTGACAGGCTCTCCTCACTCCAAGGTACCAAATACACGTCTGGTGCAAGGCTCTCCTCAATCCAAGATACCAAATACACGGCTGGTGCAATGCTCTCCTCACTCCATGTACCCAATACAATGCTGGTGACAGGCTCTCCTCACTCCAAGCTACCAAATACACAGCTGGTGCAAGGCTCTCCTCACTCCAAATACCCAATACAATGCTGGTGACAGGCTCATCTAACTCCAAGTACCCAATACAATGCTGGTGACAGGCTCATCTAACTCCAAGTACCCAATACAATGCTGGTGCAAGGCTCTCCTCACTCCATGTACCCAACACAATGCTAGTTTCAGGCTCTCCTTACTCCAAGGGCCAAATACACTGCTGGTGCATGGCTCTACTCACTCCAAGGTACCAAATACATGGCTGGTGCAAGGCTCTCCTCACTCCAAGCACCCAATAAAATGCTGGTGACAGGCTCTCCTGACACCAAGGGCCAAATACACTGCTGGTGACAGGCTCTCCTCACTCCAAGTACCCAATGCAATGCTGGTGCAAGGCTCTCCTCAATCTGAGGGCCAAATACACTGCAGGTGACAGGCTCTCCTCACTCCAAGGTACCAAATACACGGCTGGTGCAAGGCTCTCCTCACTCCAAGGTACCAAATACACGGCTGGTGCAAGGCTCTCCTCACTCCAAGGTACCTAATACACGGCTGGTGCAAGGCTCTCCTCACTCCAAGGTACCAAATACAATGCTGTTGACTGGCTCTCCTTACTCCAAGGGCCAAATACACTACTGGTGACAGGCTCTCCTCACTCCCAGGGACAAATACACTGCTGGTGCAAGGCTCTCCTCAATCCAAGGTACCAAATACACGGCTGCTGCAAGGCTCTCCTCACTCCAAGGTACCAAATACAATGCTGTTGACTGGCTCTCCTTACTCCAAGGGCCAAATACACTACTGGTGACAGGCTCTCCTCACTCCCAGGGACAAATACACTGCTGGTGCAAGGCTCTCCTCAATCCAAGGTACCAAATACACGGCTGCTGCAAGGCTCTCCTCACTCCAAGGTACCAAATACACGGCTGGTGCAAGGCTCTCCTCACTCCAAGTACCCAATACAATGCTAGTGAAAGGCTCTACTCACTCCAAGTACCCAATACAATACTGGTGAGAGGCTCTCCTCCCTTCAAGTACCCAATACAATGCTGGTGACAGGCTCTCCTAACTCCAAGTACCCAATACAATGCTGCTGAAAGGCTCTCCTCACTCCAAGTACCCAATACAATGCTGGTGAAAGGCTCTCCTCACTCCAAGCACCCAATAAAATGCTGGTGACAGGCTCTCCTGACACCAAGGGCCAAATACACTGCTGGTGACAGTCTCTCCTCACTCCAAGTACCCAATGCAATGCTGGTGCAAGGCTCTCCTCAATCCAAGGTACCAAATACACGGCTGGTGCAAGGCTCTCCTCACTCCAAGGTACCAAATACACGGCTGGTGCAAGGCTCTCCTCACTCCAAGGTACCAAATACACGGCTGGTGCAAGGCTCTCCTCACTCCAAGTACCCAATGCAATGCTAGTGAAAGGCTCTACTCACTCCAAGTACCCAATACAATACTGGTGAAAGGCTCTCCTCACTCCAAGGTACCAAATACACGGCTGGTGCAAGGCTCTCCTCACTCCAAGGTACCAAATACACGGCTGGTGCAAGGCTCTCCTCACTCCAAGGGCGAAATACACTGCTGGTGCAAGGCTCTCCCAACTCCAAGTAGCCAAGACAACGCTGGTGCAAAGCTCTCCTCAATCTGAGGGCAAAATACACTGCAGGTGACAGGCTCTACTCACTCCAAGGTACCAAATACACGGCTGGTGCAAGGCTCTCCTAAATCCAAGGTACCAAATACACGGCTGGTGTAAGGCTCTCCTCACTCCAAGGTACCAAATACACAGCTGGTGCAAGGCTCTCCTCACTCCAAGGGCCAAATACACGGCTGATGTAAGGCTCTCCTCAATCCAAGGTACCAAGTACACGGCTGGTGCAAGGCTCTCCTCACTCCAAGGTACCAAATACACGGCTGGTGCAAGGCTCTCCTCACTCCAAGTACCCAATACACTGCTGGTGACAGGCTCTCCTCACTCCAAGATACCAAATACATGGCTGGTGTAAGGCTCTCCTCACTCCAAGCACCCAATAAAATGCTGGTGACAGGCTCTCCTGACACCAAGGGCCAAATACACTGCTGGTGACAGGCTCTCCTCACTCCAAGTACCCAATGCAATGCTGGTGCAAGGATCTCCTCAATCTGAGGGCCAAATACACTGCAGGTGACAGGCTCTACTCACTCCAAGGTACCAAATACACGGCTGGTGCAAGGCTCTCCTCAATCCAAGGTACCAAATACACGGCTGGTGCAAGGCTCTCCTCACTCCAAGGTACCAAATACACGGCTGGTGCAAGGCTCTCCTCACTCCAAGGTACCAAATACAATGCTGTTGACTGGCTCTCCGTACTCCAAGGGCCAAATACACTGCTGGTGACAGGCTCTCCTCACTCCCAGGGACAAATACACTGCTGGTGCAAGGCTCTCCTCAATCCAAGGTACCAAATACACGGCTGCTGCAAGGCTCTCCTCACTCCAAGGTACCAAATACACGGCTGGTGCAAGGCTCTCCTCACTCCAAGGTACCAAATACACGGCTGGTGCAAGGCTCTCCTCACTCCAAGTTACCAAATACACTGCTGGAGCAAGGCTCTGCTCACTCCAAGCACCCAATAAAATGCTGGTGACAGGCTCTTCTCACTCCAAGGGCCAAATACGCTGCTGGTGCAAGGCTCTCCTCACTCCAAGGTACCAAATACAATGCTATTGACTGGCTCTCCTTACTCCAAGGGCCAAATACACTGCTAGTGACAGGCTCTTCTCATTCCAAGGGCCAAATACACTGCTGGTGACAGGCTCTCCTCACTCCCAGGGACAAATACACTGCTGGTGCAAGGCTCTCCTCAATCCACGGTACCAAATACACGGCTGCTGCAAGGCTCTCCTCACTCCAAGGTACTAAATACACGGCTGGTGCAAGGCTCTGCTCACTCCAAGTACCCAATAAAATGCTTGTGACAGGCTCTCCTCACACCAAGGGCCAAATACACTGCTGGTGACAGGCTCTCCTCACTCCAAGTACCCAATACAATGCTAGTGAAAGGCTCTCCTCACTCCCAGGGACAAATACACTGCTGGTGCAAGGCTCTCCTCAATCCAAGGTACCAAATACACGGCTGCTGCAAGGCTCTCCTCACTCCAAGGTACCAAATACACGGCTGGTGCAAGGCTCTCCTCACTCCAAGTACCCAATACAATGCTGGTAACAGGCTCTCTTCACTCCAAGGTACCAAATACACGGCTGGTGCAAGGCTCTCCTCACTCCAAGGGCGAAATACACTGCTGGTGCAAGGCTCTCCTCACTCCAAGTACCCAATACTATGCTGGTGACAGGCTCTCCTCACTCCAAGTACCCAATGCAATGCTAGTGAAAGGCTCTCCTCACTCCAAGGGCCAAATTCACTGCTGGTGCAAGGCTCTCCTCACTCCAAGTACCCAATACTATGCTGGTGACAGGCTCTCCTCACTCCAAGTACCCAATGCAATGCTAGTGAAAGGCTCTCCTCACTCCAAGGGCCAGATACACTGCTGGTATAAGGCTCTCCTCCCTCCAAGTACCCAATACAATGCTCGTGACAGGCTCTCCTCACTCCAAGGGCCAATTTCACTGCTGGTGCAAGGCTCTACTCACTCCAAGGGCCAGATACACTGCTGGTATAAGGCTCTCCTCCCTCCAAGTACCCAATACAATGCTGGTGACAGGCTCTCCTCACTCCAAGGTACCAAATACACAGCTGGTGCAAGGCTCTCCTCACTCCAAGGTACCAAATACACGGCTGGTGCAAGGCTCTCCTCCCTCCAAGTACCCAATAAAATGTTAGTGACAGCCTCTCCTCACTCCAAGGGCCAAATTCACTGCTGGTGGAAGGCTCTCCTCACTCCAAGGTACCAAATACACGGCTGGTGCAGGGCTCTCTTCACTCCAAGGGCCAAATACAATGCTGGTGACAGGCTCTCCTCACTCCAAGGTACCAAATACACAGCTGTTGCAAGGCTCTCCTCACACCAAGTACCCAATAAAATGCTGGTGACAGGCTCTCCTCACTCCAACGGCAAAATACACTTCTGGGTGACAGGCTGTACTCACTTCCAGAAAGAAAATGTTTCAAGGTGTTTTTCCACTGTCTGAGAGGTGGCATTGAGTGTGTAAAGTGTGTAGTTGTTAGGCTGTGATATTGGGGTAATACAGGGTCTTGGGTGTGTTAGATGCCCCCAGACATGCTTCCCCTGCTGTCCCAGTGTCCTTCCAGGGTGTTGTCATCATTTCCTGTGGTGTCATAGTGGACTTAGTGACCTACCTGAGATGGATTTGGGCTTCCCCCTTAACGAGTATATGTTCCCCATAGACTATAATGGGGTTCCAAACCCGTTCTAACAGTTGAACAGTGAGCGGCTGTTCGAATCGTTTTTCGAACCTCGAACATTTTAGTGTTTGCTCATCTCTATTCATTACACATAATGTCTCTTACAGTATTTGTTCAAAAGCTAAATCCCATTCTCTTGTCCATATCACTTCTTCTCTCCTGTTCTTTTTAGTTAGGTCGGATAAGGGAGCAGCTATGGTAGCAAAGTTTGGAATAAAACGTGGAAAGTGTAATTTGCTAATAACCCTTACATAAATCTAGGGTAGAAATATATTCTGCACACCCCAATCTATCCATGAGCTAATCTACACATGGCATTGGGTAATTGTCAAAACTAGAGATAGCATTAACCCTTTTCACTTTCAAGGGTCTCTGGATATTTTGCACCTCCAGTAGCCAGAGCAATTTTCATGGTTTTGAGATGGACAAATCAAACCTAAATTGCAACATTAAAAAAAATCATCCCCCCCCCTTCCACACCTATATATATTCTTTAAGTAGACACCTGCAACATTGTCAGAAAGCCACTTGGTACTGTACACGAACAGGCACCTTCATGCAATTTTGATTTAAAGTGAATGTTTTGTGAAAAAATGCAAAAATAGGTATATTAGTTTGTAAAAGCGAAAACCAAACAAAAAATTATATGCACCAAACCTCCTAAAAATAGGAGTTAAACATGTGCAGAGTTCATTCACTATGGCCTACACCTACACGTATCTAATCCTGCGCCAGGAGATTCAAGTGATAAACAAAGCCATCTATGAGAAACACTTGTGAGCTACTAAAAGTGATAAATATCCAAATCCTTGCACTGATTATCATATGGATAGACCGGGACAAGGAAGAAATAGCTTGTATAACAAATCATCCACCAGTGTCTCAGTCAATAGAAGTGGATAGAAATCAGTCACTTAGGCAATGTCCATGATGGCTTTGATTAGAGATTGAGCCACCTGGTGAGTAATTGTTTGTGCAAATGACTTCTTACATTTACAATGTAAATCCCTCAAAAGTGACCCCATTTTAGTTACACAAGGAATTGCTCAAGGAGCATTATCATTTTGATCCTAAAAAGAATTCCCAAAAATTAATGTATGAAGTGAAAATTGACATATTTAAAGGGATATGCCATTTTGATGCCCAATACATTGTACCCACATTAAGTCATCAGAAACATGTACTCATAAAACTAATAAGGGGGCTATCCTGTGCACAAAAAAGCTATATATGTGGGTGTAAACTGCTGCTTGGGACCACAACAGGGCTCAGAAGGGAAGGAGCACGGTGGTTTTTAGGTTTTGGAATATAGATTTGGAGGGACTTTCTGGATGCCATGTTGTTTTTGCAGATCTCTGGTGGTGCCAGTAAATTGGAAGTAGTGACCCCATATTGTAGGGGCAATTTTAGGGTCTCTGCAAATATGACATTGTGTCCAAATTTCAAAAATCTAAATCTATGCTCCAAAAGTCACAAAGCGCTCCTTTACACCTGCACCCTCCTGTGTGCTAAAACGAAAGTTTTCGCCCACATATATGACACTGGTGCACCCAGGATAATGTACGCCATGTCAAATGTGGTATAAACTGCTGTTTGGGCACAGAAGGGAAAGAACGCTATTTTGTTTTTTTGGAGCACAGTTTAGTTTTTGGACATCATGCCACTAATGCAGAGCTCATGAATTGACAGTAAAGTGGAATCCGCAAACTTCTGACCATATTTTGGACACCACTGAAGGGATGTATCAAGTAGGGTACTGAGCATTTTAACCCAAGTATTGCATTCATTTAATTTCAATAAATGATTGTGCACTCGATAATGAAAATGGAAAATTGCATTTTTTATTTTTTTATTAGAGAGATATGACATTTTATTGCCCGTAGTTTGTGCCCAGTTTGTGTCAGCAGAGACACACACTCTAAAAACTGTTAAGTAGGTATCCCGGGAACAACAGCTTTTGGAGCCTTCATCTCTGATACAAGCCGGGCACAACATATTATGCAATGAAATGACATTCCTGGAAAAATTGTCATCTTTCACAATAAATTATAGCGACATTTCAGGAGCTTTGCAAAAGTGTCATGGCCTCCAAATGCTAAACTGTCTAAATCTGTGTGCCAAAAACCTTGAGGGATAGATTTTATTGCCTCTATTATGTTTCATAGTATTTCATGAATCTGCTGTTGCGCCATGTTTATGTGCGGCCCCTCCACTAATTCCCTCATCAACCTTAACTTGTAGAAACATATTGGGAGACTAGAGGTATATTAGACAATTGGTTCAGTTGAGACTAGGTTGCAAAACACCCCATCTCTTGTGATTGGTGGGGTTCCCAGCAGTGGGACAACCATCAATCAGCAAGTTTTCCCCGATTTTTGAATAGGGGGATAACTTCTTGTTTCCTAAATACCCCTTTAGCTTGACCCTACCTTGGAGTATTACAACACCATTTCTGATAGTTTAACTTTGGCAGGTGATTAGAAAGAAAAAAAAGCAACAAAAATGAAGGGCCAATATAAGTATGAAAACACAAAAATAATGTAAACTAATATAAATGTGAAAAGTCATACCCACAAGCAAATAAAACAAATTCATGTTTATTAGAAAAATAAAATAACAATGACAGTGGGGAACTAATAACCACAATAAAAAACACTAGACCAAGAGGACATAGGAGGATGTAACTAAATACAAAACATAAGGAGTAATGCACATGTAGTAATGTGACTCCATACATGCAAATAGCATTAAGCATGGGCCAAACATCAATGCATGAGCTCAGAGTATACAGTGTAAAAATCCAAAAACTACAAATGAATATAAAAAGACTAACGCAAATAAGCCTCACATAGATCCATATGAATGGAACAAAACCCATCCAGAAACCACAAACAAGACCCCGCATGAATAATCCCATTTGTAATGTAAAGTAATCAACCACCAAAGACAATTTACATTTCTATCCAGGAGAGTTGGCCACTGTATTGTTTATAAGTAGTGGCAATGCGAATAATAAAATCTGCATTTGTTTGGTAAGATAAGGGTGGTGGTGGTGGTGAAAGTTTCCTATATAAGAAGACAGGATGGCCTTATATTCTCAGAAGCCTAGAACTACTTCTTGCTACTACAACAGCTTCCTATCATCAGACAGAATGGAGAACAATTCTGGAATAATCTTGGATCAGGTAAGTGACAACATTTACTGAATTCTTACTCATTTCTACTTGTCTCCTACCCAATTTACTGTATGTTTCAGTAGCTTCATCACAAGGTATTGGATACATTGGATCTCTTATTGCTTTATGCCCTGGTCAAGATTTTAAAACCTAATTCTATTTCAGTTTATTGTATTTCATTTAGGAATCACCGGTAATAGTTGACTATTGTTCTCAGAAGCTGATCGTCTTTTCTAAACTTGCCCCATTTACTTACTTTAGAGAAATAAAGTCTAGATTGATCTTTGCCAATTTTTTATTCATGTAATTTGATTATTGAATTTACTTGGATTGATTATTGAAATTGTATAAATAGGAATTCCCCAATATAGTCCCTTCAATGGACTTTTTGCAAGAGAACGTGATCCAGTAATGTTGTTAAGCTGTGGAGAATTCTACTCTCTTACTTTGCCTTACATATCCATGAGAATGTCAGCTCTGATGGGAAATAATGGGGTTTCCATTTGTAATCCTGGCCTTATTGCTTTATATTCAAAATCAGATCTTCCCTATACATATTTGGTTCTTATGCTTAATGTTCTTTTCTGTTTCAGTCACCTCTGCCGGACACTTCATTTGAAGATCTTTTTCAAGAGAGGAAAAGAAGTTGGCGGGAAATGGCAGAACAGCTGGCTGAAGAGGCTGGCAGAATGGCTGAAGGACACTGGATCTGCACGACAGACCTCATTCGGCATGAAGGAGCCAAAAAACGGCCTAGACTTTTGCCACCGTCCATTAAAATGTACACTTTTGTGCCAATTGAGCCTGTGGACATTGACTCTCGGGCGATCAGCCCCCTTATGCTTGAGAGAACAGAATTAGAGGGGGTGACAGGCACTGAAGTGGATGAAGTGAGAAGAGCGGAGGAGATGGACAAAAAGACTTATTTGCCCCCCAAGAAGAAGATTCTTTCCCGATTTCTACAGAGGTAGAAATGCACCTTATTCAGTATTTATTTTTTTTCTTAATAAAAACACTTTTTAAAAAGAATTTGTTCTCAGAGTGTCACTGTTTTAGGTTGAGAGAGAAATGTTTGAGCCTGAATGTATGTTCAGATCCAGTATTGACCCCACCAGAAGGGAGGGGGGGGGGGATGTAGAGCTTGGTTATTAAATCTGGGTATTTCTAAATCCAGAGACTTATCTGATGTTTCAGTAAAATTCTCACCATAATTCAGATCTTTTAGCTATAAGATCAAAATTTGGAAAGTGTAGCCCTCTTCTTATATGTATAGGATTGTTTTAATAAAGGTCTCCCCTCTCCTACAGCTGATGCTCAGTATATTTGCTCCAGTCTCTCCCATTTGGCTTCCTTAGAGAATATTTAACCCCACAGCATAAAACTGCGTTAAAAACCAGGCCATATTTTTCCAATTGGACATGTATCAATATCAAGGAATATATACACATATACACACACACACACACACACACACACACACACGTGCATGGATGTCATCAGGGGACACTGGCCATACATTACAGGCACTTTATATAGTGATAGAATTATGGTATAACTTACCACAGGTGTACTACAGAACTTTTTACCGCCAAACGCGCATCGGGCCATCCTGACAATGTGGGTTTATGTCATATTATATATTGATGTGTAAGATGGTAAAGTGGTGTTTCTAGCTAATCACTATTCCTATGGCTTTGATGGTTTATACTCATACATTCTATATAGATTTGCTATGGACTATCTGCACCACACCAGACCTGTCTGACATGTGACTTTGTGCATTTATCCCTACATTGTTTTGGTAACGCTGGTACATAAACTATTCCCCCATATGTATTGTTTAGTCACTTATGTTTCTCTTATGTTTCCCTATTTTAGTGGATATTAATAAAAATTCTATTTTAATATCTATCCTTTGTGTGTGGATATTTCCTTGATATTGATACAGTGGTTCCCGCACATTTCTCATAACACATTGTACTTCATGTTAGTGGTAAGTTTTGGTTGATCTGTTTTGCCTTTGATTAAGAAGAAATTGGAAATTTGGAGAAAAAAAAATGCAGTTTTCGAAACCCGAAATAGTATGCTTTTCATAAAAAAAAAATAAAAAAAAAAATAAATCATACTATCCAAATTTCTTCATAAATATAATTAACCATGTTTCTGCTTTATGTTACAATCAATATGTAATCCCCCTTTCATTTCTTTCATATATTAAAAGGCTTACAAGTCAAGCAATAATTTTCAAGTATTAAAGAATATCTCCAAAAGACATTTTTTCAAGCCACCAGTTCAGTTCTAAAGGGGAACGTGAAAGGCCTAACAAACACAAAGATGTGAGCTATAGATCCCCCTACAAAACTGAGAAATACAAGAAGGAGGTGAAGGTCACTCAATAAATATAGAGGACATAAAATATAAACTATTACTTTATAAAGAGTGTATAGAACCTAAAAGCAACAGAGGCCGTATTGGTTTGAACTCAGATATATCGTCTCCACCTCTCAAAGACACCACAATAGGAGGAGCCTAGAATGTACCATTTCACTAAATAGTCAGAAAAACTCAATTGGTCTAGGGGGAAAAAAAAAAAAAAAAAAAAAAAAACGCTGGCCTATAGAGTATACACTACAATGTGTGTCAATTGTCTAATCCCGGTAATAAAATTCCTCACCTAGCCGAAATGTAAACCTTGTTATGTTAATCCCTCAGTAGCACTGCAATGTATATCAGCTGTGAAATAAGGGTAATTCTAAATAATCCCATCCCAAAAACCTCCATCCATGCTCCAGTCTCTATACATATAACACCTAACTTAATGCCTAGCGATTAGAGATGAGCGAACAGTGTTCTATCGAACACATGTTCGATCGGATATCAGGGTGTTCGCCATGTTCGAATCAAACACCACGTGGTAAAGTGCGCCAAAATTCGATTCCCCTCCCACCTTCCCTGGCGCCTTTTTTGCACCAATAACAGCGCAGGGGAGGTGGGACAGGAACTACGACACCGGGGGCATTGAAAAAAATTGGAAAAAGTCATTGGCTGCCGAAATCAGGTGACCTCCATTTTAGACGAATAGTGGATTTCAAATCCGGGTCATATGAGAATGTGAACTTTGTGACTATGAGACAGGGATAGCTGTACAGGCAGGGATAGCTAGGGATAACCTTTATTTAGGGGGGAATGTTATTAAAAATAACTTTTTGGGGCTCTATCGGGTGTGTAATTGTGATTTTTGTGAGATAAACTTTTTCCCATAGGGATGCATTGGCCAGCGCTGATTGGCCGAATTCCGTACTCTGGCCAATCAGCGCTGGCCAATGCATTCTATTAGCTTGATGAAGCAGAGTGTGCACAAGGGTTCAAGCGCACCCTCGGCTCTGATGTAGCAGAGCCGAGGCTGCACAAGGGTTCAAGCGCACCCTCGGCTCTGATGTAGGAGAGCCGAGGGTGCACTTGAACCCTTGTGCACACTCTGCTTCATCAAGCTAATAGAATGCATTGGCCAGCGCTGATTGGCCAGAGTACGGAACTCGACCAATCAGCGCTGGCTCTGCTGGAGGAGGCGGAGTCTAAGATCGCTCCACACCAGTCTCCATTCAGGTCCGACCTTAGACTCCGCCTCCTCCGGCAGAGCCAGCGCTGATTGGCCGAAGGCTGGCCAATGCATTCCTATGCGAATGCAGACTTAGCAGTGCTGAGTCAGTTTTGCTCAACTACACATCTGATGCACACTCGGCACTGCTACATCAGATGTAGCAATCTGATGTAGCAGAGCCGAGGGTGCACTAGAACCCCTGTGCAAACTCAGTTCACGCTAATAGAATGCATTGGCCAGCGCTGATTGGCCAATGCATTCTATTAGCCCGATGAAGTAGAGCTGAATGTGTGTGCTTAGCACACACATTCAGCTCTACTTCATCAGGCTAATAGAATACATTGGCCAATCAGCGCTGGCCAATGCATTCTATTAGCTTGATGAAGCAGAGTGTGCACAAGGGTTCAAGCGCACCCTCGGCTCTGATGTAGCAGAGCTGAGGGTGCACAAGGGTTCAAGTGCACCCTCGGCTCTCCTACATCAGAGCCGAGGGTGCGCTTGAACCCTTGTGCAGCCTCAGCTCTGCTACATCAGAGCCGAGGGTGCGCTTGAACCCTTGTGCACACTCTGCTTCATCAAGCTAATAGAATGCATTGGCCAGCGCTGATTGGCCAGAGTACGGAATTCGGCCAATCAGCGCTGGCTCTGCTGGAGGAGGCGAAAGACATAAGAAGCAGAAATAGAACATTCTCACAGATTTTACCAGACCTGGGAACTCCTGGACCACCAAGATTACACTGAGAAAAATCACATGGAAACATAACACAAAACATTATCTATTCACATTCCTCCCCCCCTTAAGAAGAAGCTTGTCCTCCTTCAGACAGCTTTCACTTCAGCCCCATACCTAGACAAATGATGGACATTTTGGAGCTTCGCCCCTGACCGATGTTCTATCTCAAACGTAACTGGCTGTAATGCTAAATACCACCCAGTAATTCTGGCATTTTTGTCCTTCATGATATGAATCCAAGTGAGAGGATGTTGATCAGTCACTAAAGTAACCTCTACCCAGTAAGTAATAGCATAATGCCGCCAAAGCCCATTTAATCGCCAGCCCTTCTTTCTCGATAGTAGCATACTTTTATTTACCGGAAATAAGTTTCCTACTCAAATAAATAGGGAGTTTCTCACTATTAATCTCCTCACTTAGGATTGCCCCAAGTCCCACTTCAGATGCCTCAGTCTGTGCAATAAAGGAGTTGTCAAAGTTCAATATAAAAAGTTGCCCTCAGGCATATAATATGACGCAACTCTGCTATTTGCGGTCTGTGTACTTCAGAGATAGCTATCAGAATGGTAAGTATCTCATGAGGGATACATACAGGACTCTCCCTTACAATAAGCCCTAACTCCCTCAAAACTCAGGTGGAGTGTTGCTGTTGAGCTATAATGTGTACAGAGACCAAGTTGACAAGGCAGTACTGACTACCAGGTCCTCCAAGGTTACTGGCCTATTGCCACGCTAACAGGAGTACTGGAAGCGGAAACCGCCGCTAGCGCTCTGTAAATAGCCCTTATGGACAACAGCAAACAACTCCCTTACTGAGGAATCCCTACGTGTTTCATCAAACATTGATTCATCAGAGGCTCAGCTAATAACATAGCAGAACAAAGCTGCTTAATAATGATAGAGGACGGGGATATGCACTGACTACCGGCAGGTCCGCATACGATATCAGCGGCAACGCGCCCGGCCGAACGCCACCCTTAAAAGCATCATAAAGCTCCTCCCCTCCTAGCGGATGGGCCAATCACCCTATCCCATTCAGGCGCACCTTCCTTGGGATAAACCCACATCAGCTGATTGCTCGATCTAGCCTCTCAAGCCGCTCCCCTCTATGCTATTATCCTTCAATAGGAGATCTCCCATAGCCAGGCAAGTTGTAATGTAAAGTAATCAACCACCAAAGACAATTTACATTTCTATTCCGGAGAGTTGGCCACTGTATTGTTTATAAGTAGTGGCAATGCGAACAATAAAATCTGCATTTGTTTGGTAAGATAAGGGTGGTGGTGGTTGTGAAAGTTTCCTATATAAGAAGACAGGATGGCCTTATATTCTCAGAAGCCTAGAACTACTTCTTGCTACTACAACAGCTTCCTATCATCAGACAGAATGGAGAACAATTCTGGAATAATCTTGGATCAGGTAAGTGACAACATTTACTGAATTCTTACTCATTTCTACTTGTCTCCTACCCAATTTACTGTATGTTTCAGTAGCTTCATCACAAGGTATTGGATTTCTTATTGCTTTATGTCCTGGTCAAGATTGTAAAACCTAATTCTATTTCAATTTATTGTATTTCATTTAGGAATCACCGGTAATAAATGACTCTCAGAAGCTGATCGTCTTTTCTAAACTTGCCCAATTTGCTTACTTTAGAGAAATAAAGTCTAGATTGATCTTTGACAATTTTTTATTCATGTAATTTGATTATTGAATTTACTTGGATTGATTATTGAAATTGAATAAATAGGAATTCCCCAATATAGTCCCTTCAATGGACTTTTTGCAAGAGAACGTGATCCAGTAATGTTGTTAAGCTGTGGAGAATTCTACTCTCTTACTTTGCCTTACATAACCATGAGAATGTCAGCTCTGATGGGAAATAATGGGGTTTCCATTTGTAATCCTGGCCTTATTGCTTTATATTCAAAATCAGATCTTCCCTATACATATTTGGTTCTTATGCTTAATGTTCTTTTCTGTTTCAGTCACCTCTGCCGGACACTTCATTTGAAGATCTTTTTCGAGAGAGGAAAAGAAGTTGGCAGGAAATGGCAGAACCAATAGATGAAGGACACTGGATCTGCACTACAGACCTCCTTCGATTTGAAGGAGCCAAAAAATGACCACGACTTTTACTACCGTCCATTAAAAAGTACACTTTTGTGCCAATTGAGCCTGTGGACATTGACTCTCGGGCGATCAGCCCCCTTATGCTTGAGAGAACAGAATTAGAGGGGGTGACAGGCACTGAAGTGGATGAAGTGAGAAGAGCAGAGGAGATGGACAAAAAGACTTATTTGCCCCCCAAGAAGAAGATTCTTTCCCGATTTCTACAGAGCTAGAAATGCACCTTATTCAGTATTTATTTTTTCTTAATAAAACATGTTCTAAAAAGAATTTGTTCTCAGAGTGTCACTGTTTTATGTTGAGAGAGAAATGTTTGAGCCTGAATGTATGTTCAGATCCAGTATTGAGGCCACCAGAAGGGGGGGATGTAGAGCTTGGTTATTAAATCTGGGTATTTCTAAATCCAGAGACTTATCTGATGTTTCAGTAAAATTCTCACCATAATTGATAACTTTTAGAAATAAGATCAAAATTTGGAAAGTGTAGCCCTCTTATATGCATAGGACTGTTTTAATAAAGATCTCCCCTCTCCTACAGCTGATGCTCAGTATATTTGCTCCAGTCTCTCCCATTTGGCTTCCTTAGAGTTTATTTAAAGGGACTCTAACAGCAAAATCATGCCGATAGAGCCCCACATATGCATGCATAGCATTTAAAAAGGCTATTCAGGCACCGTAAATGTTATATTACACTACCCCCCCCCCCCCCCGTTTTAAAATAACCTAAAAAAGAATGTGCACTACTTACGGAACGTGCACCCTGGGCGAGCATTCTGGGCGTGTCTTCATCTTCTTCCCCGCCTCTTCTTCCTCCGATGTCTTCGGGTCCCGTCCTCCTCCGGCGCTTGCTCGCGGACACTAATTTAAAAAATAAAAAGGCTACTGCGCATGTGCCCAGGCTATTTTTTTTTTTTTCATCAGTGTCCGCAAGCAAGTGCCGGAGGAGGACGGGACCCGAAGACATCAGAGGAAGAAGAGGCGGGGAAGAAGATGAAGACACACCCAGAATGCTCGCCCAGGGTGCACGTTCCGTAAGTAGTGCACATTCTTTTTTAGGTTATTTTAAAACGGGGGGGGGGGGGGGGGGTAGTGTAATATAACATTTACGGTGCCTGAATAGCCTTTTTAAAGGCTATGCACGCATATGTAGGGCTCTATCAGCATGATTTTGCTGTTAGAGCCCCTTTAACTCCACAGCCCAAAACTGTGTTAAATGACCAGGCCATATTTTACAAATCTGACATGTGTCACTTGCTTTGGTAACAACTTTGAGACACTAAGTTATCAAAGTGGTTCTCAGATTATTTTTCTTAACACCTTTTACTTCATGTCTGTTACATTTTGGCTGATATGTTTTGCCTTTGATTATAAAGAAATAGGAAATTTGGAAAAAAAAAAAATGCAGTTTTCAAAACTTGAAATGCATGCTTTTTGTAAATTAAAAAAAAAGTAAAATATCATACTACCCAAATGTCTTCACAAATATAATTAACCATGTATCTGCTTTATGTTGCAATCAAAATGTAATCACCCTTTCATTTCTTCCATATATTATAAGGCTTACAAGTCAAGCAATAATTTTCTATATTTTCAAGAATCTCTCCAAGAGATTTTTCAAGCCACCAGTTCAGTTCTAAAGGGGAACTTGAAAGGCCTAACAAACACAAAGATGTGAGCTATAGATCCCCCTACAAAACTGAGAAATACAAGAAGGATGTGAAGGTCACTCAATAAATATAGAGGAAATAAAATATAAACTTTGATATCAAAAGCTTAAAAGTATGTACAACGAAAAGACTCTCTAAAAAGAGTGTCTAGAGCCTAAAAGTAACAGAGGCCGTATTGGTTTGAACTCAGATATATCGTCTCCACCTCTCAAAAACACCACAATAGGAGGAGCCTAAAATGTACTACTTCACTAAATAGTCAGAAAAATGCAAATTTTCTAGGAAAAAAAACAAAAAAAAAACACTGGCCTATAGAGTATACACTGCAATATGTGGCAATTGTCTAATCCCGGTAATAAAATTCCCCACCTAGCCGAAATGTAAACCTTGTTATGTTAATCCCTCAGTAGCACTGCAATGTATATCAGCTGTGAAATAAGGGTAATTCCAAATAATCACATCCCACAAACCTCCAGCCATGCTCCAGTCTCTATACATATAACACCTAACTTAATACCTAGTGATATCTACATAACAGTTTCAGTATACGTGTTAAGAGATTTTCTTTGAAAAACAATGGCCCCCCATGAATAGCGTCAACTCCTTGTAAGGACATTAGCTTTAGGGCACTAACAACACAGTCTAACTCTGGTCTGCAAATAGACTACTAAGCTAGACTCCATTGTACTTATTGTATGCCTGGAGGCAGTCTGGTTTGGGACCAGTGGTACTAGTGCCACGCAGAGGGAGAGGGATGATGCCACTGCCATGCATTGTGGTCAGTACAATAACATCCCTCTTGTCCTTATACATGAACAACAGAATATTCTCATTGCCGGCAGCCCAGCATAAATAATAATCCCTATCGGGGACTGAAATTAAAAGTAAAATCAAAATTAAAAAGTTAAAAAAAAAATCCCCCTTTCCCTTGATCACATATGAAAATAAATTAATAATGAACATGAACACTATAGGTCTCCCTGCGCCCCAAACTGTCCAAGCTATTAATATATGAAAATATTTATCCCATACGGAGAACAGCGGAGCAGGGAAAGGAAATCTTCATGGATTTTTTCCCCAACATTTTCCCTTTTATAAAAAAAAAAAATGAAAAGAAAAAAAAAAAAAAAAAAAAAAAAAACACACAATCTAAACACCAGAACTTTTCCTGAATGGTAGAAATCATAATGTCATTTTTTGGCAAGACCAGAAATAGTAGGAAAATAGAGGATTAGGTGGCCGGCCTAATGAGGAAAGAAAGAAATAAGAAGCAGAAATAGAACATTCACATGGATTTTACCAGACCTGGGAACTCCTGGACCACCACCAAGATTACACCGAGAAAAATCACATGGAAACATAACAAAACATTTTCTCTCTTCACATTCCTCCCTCCTTAAGAAGAAGCTTGTCCTCCTTCAGACAGCTTTCACTTCACCATACCTAGACAAATGATGGACATAAGGGCTAGTTCACACGTGGGCAAAGGGGAGGTTTTTGACAGCGGAATTTGCTTCAAAAACCTCTCCTTTAACATGGTGGTCTATGTAGACCACTAGCTTTTTTTTTCCTCCTAGCGTTTTCCGCCTGAAGAAGCGACATGACCTTTCTTCAGGCGGAAAACGCCTGAAGAATTGCATAGAAGTGAATGGGAGGCGAAAACCGCGCGGTAAAAAACCGCGCGGTTTTTTGCACACAAAACCGCGCGTTTTTTTTGCAAAAAAACGCGCAGTTTTCGCCTGCAGTTTCTATAGCACATCTAGGAAAAAAAAGTCTATATAGGTATAAAGTATCTAGTATCAAAATAAAGTCTAGATCGATCTTTGACAATTGTTTCTTCATTTATTTTGATTTAATTTACTTGGCTTGATTATTGAAATTGAATAAATAGGAATTCCCCAATATAGTGGACTTTTTGCAAGTGAACGTGACCCAGTAATGTTGTTAAGCTGTGGAGAATTCTACTCTTAGGGTGCATTCACACTGAGTAAACGCTAGCTTATTTTGTAGAGTAAAATTACACTTGTAAATTTTGCTATCCCATTGACTTCAATGACATTTTACAGGCGTATTTTTACAGGCGTATTTTTTACAGGCGTATTTTTTACAGGCGTATTTTTACACTTGTAAAAAAATATCATTGAAGTCAATGGGATAGCAAAATTTACAAGTGTAATTTTACTCTACAAAATAAGCTAGCGTTTACTCAGTGTGAATGCACCCTTACTTTGCCCTACAAAACCATGAGAATGTCAGCTCTGATGGGAAATAATGGGGTTTCCATTTGTAATCCTGGCCTTATTGCTTTATATTTAAAATCAGATCTTCCCTATACATATTTGGTTCTTATGCTTAATGTTCTTTTCTGTTTCAGACAGTTCTGCCGGACAATTCCAGTGAAAATCTTCCTAAAGAGAAGAAAAGAGGTTGGCAAGAAATGGCAGAACCATGTGAGGAAGGTTATTGGATCTGCACTACAGACCTCCTTCATTCAGAAGGAGCAAAAAAAACGGCCAAGACTTTTGACACCGTCCATTAAAATGTATCTTTTTGTGCCAATGGAGTGGATGAAGTGAGAAAAGAGAATTATATTGACAAAGAGACTTATTTGCACCCCAAGAAGAAGATCCTTTCACGATTTCTACAGAATTAGAAATGCACCTTATTCATTATTTATTTTCATAATTAAGAACAAATTCTTTTTAGAACGTGTTTTTAAGTGTCACTGCTTTAGGCTGAGAGAGAAATGTTTGAGCCTGAATGTATGTTCAGATCTAGTATTGACACCACCAGAAGGGAGGGGGGGGGGATGTAGAGCTTGGTTATTAAATCTGGGCATTTCTAAATCCAGAGACTTGTCTGATGTTTCAGTAAAATTCTCACCATAATTCAGATGTTTTAGAAATAAGATCAAAATTTGGAAAGTGTAGCCCTCTTCTTATATGCATAGGATTGTTTTAATAAAGATCTCCCCTCTCCTACAGCTGATGCTCAGTATATTTGCTCCAGTCTCTCCCATTTCCCTTCCTTAGAGTAGGGTTAACCCTTTCACTTTCAAGGGTCTCTGGAAATTTTGCACCTCCAGTAGCCAGAGCGATTTTCACATTTTTTTTGAGGTGGACAAATTAAGCCTAAATTTCAACATTAAAAAAAAAAAAAAAAAAAAAAAATCATCCAACCCCCCCCATACCTATATATCTTTTCTAAAAGTAGACACCTGCAGCATTGCCAGAATGCCACTTGGTACTGTATGCGAACAGGAACCTTCATGCAACTTTTAATTTAAGTGAATGTTTTATGAAAAAATGCAAATAAATGTAGATTAGTCATTAATAGTGGAAACCAAACAAATTATATGCACAAAACATCCTAAAAACAAGAGTTTTACATATCACAGTTCATTCACATCACTAATACCTACACCCGCACGCACAAGTCTTCAGAAAATCACCAGAACTGGATGGAACAAAAATCTTATTCGAAGATGGAATTGTTAAAATATATATATATATATATAATCCTATAAAATGCAGGGATTATCCATTGTGAAAAGTAAGTGAACCCCTAAACCATATGTATATTTTTTGAAAGTAAATATGTCTCAATGGCTCATTAATAGAGATGAGCGAACACTAAAATGTTCAAGGTTCGAAATTCAATTCGAACAGCCGCTCACTGTTCGAGTGTTCGAACGGGTTTCGAACCCCATTATAGTCTATGGGGAACATATACTCGTTCAGGGGGAAACCCAAATCCGTGTCTGGAGGGTCACCAAGTCCACTATGACACCACAGGAAATGATGCGAACACCTCTGGAATGACACTGGGACAGCAGGGGAAGCATGTCTGGGGGCATAAAAGTCACTTTATTTCATGGAAATCCCTGTCAGCTTGCGATTTTCGCAAGCTAACTTTTCCCAATAGGAATGCATTGGACAGCGCTGATTGGCCAGAGTACGGAATTCGACCAATCAGCGCTGGCTCTGCCGGAGGAGGCGGAGTCTAAGGTCGGACCTGAATGGAGACTGGTGTGGAGCGATCTTAGACTTCGCCTCCTCCAGCAGAGCCAGCGCTGATTGGTCGAATTCCATACTCTGGCCAATCAGCGCTGTCAAATGCATTCCTATGGGAAAAAGTTTGTCACAAAAATCACAATTACACACCCGATAGAGCCCCAAAAAGTTATTTTTAATAACATTCCTACCTAAATAAAGGTTATCCCTAGCTATCCCTGCCTGTACAGCTATCCCTGTCTCTTAGTCACAAAGTTCACATTCTCATATGACCCAGATTTGAAATCCACTATTCGTCTAAAATGGAGGTCACCTGATTTCGGCAGCCAATGACTTTCCGATGCCTCCGTTGTCGTAGTTCCTGTCCCACCTCCCCTGCGCTGTTATTGGTGCAAAAAAAGCGCCAGGGAAGGTGGGAGGGGAATCAAATTTTTTTGGAGTTTGCCACGTGATGTTCAATTCGAATACATCGAACAGCCTGATATCCGATCGAACATGAGTTCGATAGAACACTGTTCGCTCATCTCTAGTCATTAATAGCCACATCCACCTTCATGCAACTTTGGGACAAATTTTTTTAAAAAAATTTTAAATAGAGATGAGCGAGTACTGTTCAGATCAGCCGATCCGAACAGCACACTCCATAGAAATGAATGGATGCACCTGGTACTTCCGCTTTGACGGCGGCCGGCAGCTTAACCCCCCCGCGTGCCGGCTACGTCCATTCATTTCTATGAGAGCGTGCTGTTCGGATCGGCTGATCCGAACAGTACTCGCTCATCTCTATTTTTTATAATAATGCATTAACACATTTGCATCTAAAACTCATATTCAATCTCCCATTCATAAAAAATACATTTAAAATAATAGCTTACAGAGATATATATATACATATCTATCTATCTCTATAACACACACTATATGTACCACAAACATCAACTACAACAAAGACCTTGGACTCCCAGAAACACATACAGAAGACAAGCAGGATTTTGCGGTTATTCATTAATATGTTAAAACGCTATACTGCACCTAGCAAACTGACACCAAAATCTAACTTTTTTTGAGACTGCAACTTTACAGCAGAGATTACAAGCAATTACTGCAGCTCAATCACTTTCTGCAAACCAAATAACTGCAATATGTGAGGAGTTCATACATAACACATGTATATAGTTACAGGGCCGGGTGTTATAGAAACGCCAAAAATCGCAGAAATGCGGCAACCCATTTTGTGCATGCAAATTAAATAGAACTTTTAATAAAAATGTTATTTTCTATCCTGCTATAAAAATTTTAGCAAGATTTATGTTCATCTCTAGTGATAATTGTTATTACTATTTTAGTGTGTAACGGACATCACCAGAGACGTATTTTACTGTAGAAAGCTCAGGTATGGACAGGACAGGGATTGGGTGAAATGTCAACTTTTTTCAAGACTGTATGTGTTGTGTGTTTGGTGCAACTTTTTGGTGCCGCGACCTGGACAATGGTAAATGCCTGGATCACAGCGCCAATACATTTCCTGGTTATGTTAGAGGGTATTCCATAAGAATACCCCACTAGTAAAGCTCAGAGGGAAATTACATTATACCTGTATGTGACAGTGAGCATAAAGTATAAAATGCTCTCTAATCAAGATGAGCGAACACCGTTCGATCAAGTAGATATTCGATCGAATATCAGGCCGTTCGAGGTATTCGATTCCAATCGAATACCACGAGGAAAACGCAGTAAAAATTTGTATCCCCTCCCACTTTTCCTAGCGCTTTTTTTGCACCAATAACTGCTCAGGGGAGGTGGGACAGGAACTACGACAACGGAGGCAGATAAAAAAAAATAGAAAACCCATTGGATGCTGAAAACATGTGATCTCCCATTAATAAGAACGTCCGCTGCCGTATTCGTCATTTTTGCGGTCAGAGATACGGAGAGACATAGCTGCAGAGGGCTAGATAGGGTTTAGCTTAAGATAGGCAGGGAAAAACCAAAGGAAAACCGCTCTTTTCAGAGCTATATACTAAACAGGGAGGAGTATAGAGTTCTTGTGCTATATACGTTATGAGTTTTTTTGGGGGTGTCCGCACACAAAATAGGCATCCCCAGTAGTTACTACTTGCTATACACCTGTCAAACAGCTTTTATTAGGGGTGAATAGACCATAAAAAGGGCATTAGTATACATCCAAAATGCGAAAGGCTAGCGCAAGGGGGCGAGGACATGGACGAGGACGGGGGCATGGAAATGCAGATTTTCAGCAAGGTTGTGCTCAACCAGCAGCGTCTACTGCGCCTACAGCAGCAGACATTGAACTTCCCCACAGTCTCTGGCTTGATAGCCACATTAAGTAGGCTGCAGGGTACAAACCTAACTAGGCCTGAGCACCATGAAGAGGTGTTACAATGGCTGGCGGACAATGCTTCCAGCACATTCTCCACCAGCCAGTCAGCCTCTACCTCAAATCCTCCTCCTACCCAACAGTCTGCTCCTCCTTCCTCACAACATGCCCAATCTTCCCAGTAACCTAATCCCACCTTTCCCGCCTCCCAGGAGCTGTTTTTGGCTCCATTCACTGTCTCTGTCCCACCACGTCCTGAATCACCAGAGGTAACAGATGACTTCCCTGATGCACAAACACTGGAGCATCCGTTATCTCCTGTTCTTGTTGACCAGCAATCGGCCCTCAGTGACAACAATGACACAGTTTCCATCAGGGCAGCCTATTGCCGTCGTTGGTGCACAAGAGGAGGAGCCGTCAGATGAATTGGTTGAGGAGGAGGTGGACGACGAGGACACTGACCCACCTGGACAGGGCGGATGTCAAGCAGGGAGAGCAGTGTAGATGTGGAGAGAAGTGCAGCACCAAAGAGGGTGGCTAGAGGCAGAGGCATGTCCAGAGGCAAAGGACAGCTGCTTCACCGAAGCCAGGCCACAGCCAGCAGGGCCCAAAAATGTTCCCTCTTGCAGCCAGCCTAGAAAAACTCCCCCATCGAGGTGGTGTGGAATTTTTTTTAATGTATGTGCTGCAGACAAATAGTGCTGTTTGCACACTCTGCAACTCAAAACTGAATAGGGGCTCTTAAAAGAGCAACCTTACAACCACTGCCATGCGCCATCATTTGGAAGGCAAGCACTGGGCTCAGTGGCAGAGAGCAAACGCAGGTCAATCGTTGTCCGGCGTTGCCGCCACTGCCTCTCCCTCTGTTGCCAGTGCTGCATTCCAGACCAGTAGCCAGGAGACCTCTACATCTCCCTCCAGCACTTTGGGGACTTCTCCCTCATCCTCCTTTTGCCCTGCCTCAGCTCCTCCTCCTGTACCATCATGCGCCTCCTCAAAACAACCCACCATCTCCCAGACTTGAGCGCAGGCAAAAATACAGCGCTATCCACCCCCATGCACAAGCCTTAAACGCACATCTCCAAACTACTGGCCCAGGAGATGTTGCCGTTCCGGCTTGTTGAAATTCAGGCCTTCCATGACCTGATGGAAAGTGCGGCACCGTGCTATGCTGTCCCTAGCCGTCACTACTTCTCCTGGTGTGTCAACCCGCCTTGCACCAGCACATGTCTCGCAGCATCTGGCGGGCCCTAAGTTCCGCGATTTGCACAAAGCTCTACTTGACCACTGATGCGTGGACAAGTGCATGCGGACAGGGATACTACATTTCACTGATGGCACACTGGGTGAATGTAGTTGAGGCTGGGACCGGGTCGCAATCTGGGGTGGTCTACCTCATTTCCTCGCCTCACTACCACCCTCCTCCTCCACCACCACATTGACCCCATCTACCAGCTGGAAACGCTGCAGGACTGGCGTGGGGAGACGTCAGCAGGCCGTGCTGAAGCTCATAAACTTGGGGGGGGGGGGGGACACAGCACACTGCCTCAGAGGTGAGGGATGCCCTCCTTGATGAAACGGCAACATGGTTTTTGCCGCTGAACCTGGGCCCAGGCATGGTCATGTGTGATAACGGCCGCAAGCCTCTGAAGCCTCCAGCAACGCCTCCATCTGCCAGAACACTGGCTGATGTGTGACGCCCCACACGCTGGAAATCGACGTACCACATGTTGAGTAGAGTGTGTCAGCAGCAGAGACCCTTGATTGAGGAACCCTTGGGTTTTGGAGATGGTACTCCGAGTCAGCTCCCACAGTTTCTGCACCATGAGTGGCCATGGATGGCAGACTTATGCAAGATGTTGCATGTCTGAGGAGTCAACCATAAGGGTCAGTTGTGACAACGCAATTGTGAGTGTCACAATCCTGCTCCTGTGTGTGATGCGAGAATCCCTCATCACCATCAGGGGTAACACATTGGATGCTGAGGAGTCGGGCATAGGTGCTGAAACATCACAGCAGGATAGTCATGGCACACTCCTGTCCGCTTCACAGCGTACATTGAGGGAGGAGGCGAAGTGGCAGATCTCATTGTCACACAGGAGGGTAGCAGGGAAGTTCATTGCGTCCCATTGCTGCAGCGCAGTTGGGGCAAAATGGAGGAGGAGGAGGAAATGGAGAGTGACCATTCTGGTGGGGGCAGCCAAGTGACGCCAAGTAACACTCTGGAACACATGGCTCAATACATGTTGGAGTGCTTTGCAACTGACAAACACATTGCCAAAATCCTGGAGAGCAACGACTACTGGTTTTTTGCAATCCTCGACCCCCAGTATAAAAATTATCTGACTTTAGTTACTGGTGCAGAATATGATGGAGAAGTTTCTATCAACTCTCGTTGGTGGCACACAGGAGAGTTCCTCCAACAGGCAACAAACTGTCATCTGGTCCACACCTGGCAGGGGCACACTCTCCAAGGTCTGGGACACATTAATGGCACCCATTTGCCAAAGTACCGCCACTGAGGGGCCTAGTGTCACCAGGAGGGATAAGTATAGGCGCATGTTGCAGGAGTACCTGGCCGACACCAGCCCTGTCCTCTGATCCCTCTGCGGCCTATACTTCTTGGGTCTCCAAGTTGGATTTGTGGCTCGAACTTGCGCTGTACGCATTGGAGGTCCTTTCCTGCACTGCCGCCAGCGTGCTTTCCGAAAAGGTCTTCAGCGCTGCCGGTGGCATAATTACGAATAAGCGCATCTGGCTGTCAGCTGACAGTGCTGACGCTAATAAAAAAAATGAATGGCCACTGGATAGACCCATCATTTTCATGTCCACCGGTGTCAAGCACCCCGACATTAAGTTGCATGTGTGTGCTCACCCTCTACAATTCCTCCTCATACTCCTCCACAATCAGCGCTGCACAATTCTGATCCTACTAGGATCAATCCACCCTGATACCCCCATCTCTGCTGGTTAGACCCTTGCACTAGCAGTGTTTTTGGCCCTTGTAGTGAGTAGAGACTCTCCTCACTCCAAGGGCCAAAAGCACTGCTTTTTAAAGGCTCTAATCACTCCAAGGGCCAAAAAAACTGCTGGCGCAAGGCTCTCCTCACTCCAAGGGCCAAAAGCACTGCTATTTAAAGGCTCTACTCACTCCAAGGGCCAAAAAAAAAAACTGTTGGCGCAAGGCTGAACCAAGTTAAAGGGCCTAAAACTCTGCAGGTAAAAGGCTGAAGTCACCTGAAGGGTCTCAATCTCTGCTGGTAGCTCAGCTTAAGCACCTGTAACTTAATTTGGAAAAGCTCAAGTTAAGGGCCATAAAAGTGAATTTTGGAAGGTCTTATCACATCACACACATCCACAATGACAGTTCAGGGTGGGTACTGTTGGATTTCCCATTGCCTTTTCCATCTGTGGTTGTCATGGGCAATGTGATTTAAAGGGGTGCTTGTTAATGTTTTTTTAGCTTAAATTTGGCTTTGTGTCCATCCATCTGGGGAAGAAAGAAGGTTTCCAGGTATTTTCCCACTTTGATAGAGGATTTTTTGAGTGTGGAAAGTGTATAGTGGATAGGCTCTGATGGGGTAAAACAGTGACTTGGGCTTGTTAGATGCCCCCAGACATGCTTCCCCTGCTGTCCCAGTTGCATTGCAGAGGTGTTGGCATCATTTGCTGAGGTGTCATAATGGACTTGGTGACCCTCCTGAGTCTAATGGTGGGATCCCCTGAAGCAAAGCATTTTCTCCCATAGACTATAATGGGGTTCGATATTCATTCAAATAGTCGAATATTGAGATGCTATTCGTAACAAATATCGAATCTCGAACATTTTACTGTTCGCTCATCTCTAATCCTCACTTCACTGACACAGCAGCCGTGCTCTGTGCTCCATGTGCACAGGAAAGCTGGCTGCTGCCTCTTCTGTATGCCGGCTGCTGCCTCTGCCTACAGCAGCAGGGACAGTGGACACAACAGCAGAGTCAGCAGCCGGCTTTGCTGTGCACACGGAGCACAGCTGCTATGTCAGTGAAGTGGGGATCGCTAAGCCCCACCCACCACTGCCGGCATGCCTTATTTTTTTTGTGGGGGAGGGGGTGCCTTATATTAGGCAACTCAACAGAAACACCTCCCCCCATATGCCTTACTTTCGGGGGTGAACACTGTAGAACAGCTTCCTATCATCAGGCCAGATGGAGAACAATTCTGAAATAATCTTGGATCAGGTAAGTGACAACATTTACTGAATTCTTACTCATTTCTACTTGTCTCCTACCCAATTTACTGTATGTTTCAGTAGCTTCATCACAAGGTATTGGATACATTGGATCTCTTATTGCTTTATGCCCTGGTCCAGATTTTAAAACCTAATTCTATTTCAATTTATTGTATTTTATTTAGGAATCACCGGTAATAGTTGACTATTGTTCTCAGAAGCTGATCGTCTTTTCTAAACTTGCCCAATTTGCTTACTTTAAAAAAAAATAAAGTCTAGATCGATCTTTGACAATCGTTTATTCAATTATTTTGATTTTTGAATTTACTTGAATTGATTATTGCAATTGAATAAATAGGAATTCCCCAATATAGTCCCTTCAATGGACTTTTTACAAGAGAACGTGATCCAGTAATGTTGTTAAGCTGTGGAGAATTCTACTCTTACTTTGCCTTGAATATCCTTCAGAATTATTGAAAATAATGGGGTTTCCATTTGTAATCCTGGCCTTATTGCTTTATATTCAAAATCAGATCTTCCCTATACATATTTGTTTCTTATGCTTAATGTTCTTTTCTGTTTCAGTCACCTCTGACGGACTTTTGATTTGAAGGTCTTTTTCAAGAGAGGAAAAGAAGTTGGCGGGAAATGGTAGAACCAATAGATGAAGGACACTGGATCTGCACTACAGACCTCCTTCGGCATGAAGGAGCCAAAAAATTACCACGACTTTTACCACCGTCCATTAAAATGTATCTTTTTGTGCCAATGGAGCCCAAGAAATCCGTGGACATTGACTCTCGGGCGATCAGCCCCTTTATGTATGAGAGAACAGAACTAGAGGGGGTGACAGGCACTAAAGTGGATGAAGTGAGAAGAGAGAATTATATGGACAAAGACTTATTTGCCCCTCAAGAAGAAGTTTCTTTCCCGATTTCTGCAGAGTTAGAAATGCACCTTAATTATATATTTTTTCATAATAAAAACACGTTCTAAAGAATTTGTTCTCAGAGTGTCACTGTTTTACGTTGAGAGAGAAATGTTTGAGCCTGAATGTATGTTCAGATCCAGTATTGACCCCACCAGAAGGGTGGGATGTAGAGCTTGGTTATTAAATCTGGGTATTTCTAAATCCAGAGACTTATCTGATGTTTCAGTAAAATTCTCACCATAATTCAGATCTTTTAGATATAAGATCAAAATTTGGAAAGTGTAGCCCTCTTCTTATATGCATAGGATTGTTTTAATAAAGATCGCCCCTCTCCTACAGCTGATGCTCAGTATATTTGCTCCAGTCTCTCCCATTTGGCTTCCTTAGAGTTTATTTAAAGGGGCTCTATCAGCAAAATCATGCTGATAAAGGCTATGCACGCATATGTGGGGCTCTAAAAAGGCTATTCAGGCACCGTAAATGTTATATTAAACTACCAAACTACCCCCCCCTGTTTTAAAATAACCTAAAAAAAGAATGTGCACTACTTACGGAACGTGCACCCTGGACGGGCATTCTGGGTGTGTCTTCATCTTCTTCCCCACCTCTTCTTCCTCTGATGTCCTCCTCCGGCGCTTGCTCGCGGACACTGATATAAAAAAAAAAAAAAAAAAAAATAGCCTGGGTGCATGCGCAGTAGCCGTAGTAGAAGCCACGTGCTACTGCGCATGCGCAAAGCTATTTTTTTTTTTTTAATTAGTGTCTGCAAGCAAGCGCCAGAGGAGGACGGGACCCAAAGACATCGGAGGAAGAAGAGGCGGGAAAGAAGATGAAGACACACCCAAAATGCCCGCCCAGGGTGCACGTTCCATAAGTAGAACACATTCTTTTTTACGTTATTATTTTAAAACGGGGGGGGGGGGGGGTAGTGTAATATAACATTTACGGTGCCTGAATAGCCTTTTTAAAGGCTATGCACGCATATGTAGGGCTCTATCAGCATGATTTTGCTGTTAGAGCCCCTTTAACTCCACAGCCCAAAACTGTTAAATGACCAGGCCATATTTTTCCAATCTGACATGTGTCACTTGCTTTGGTAACAACTTTGAGACACTAAGTTATCAAAGTGGTTCTCAGATTATTTTTCATAACACCTTTTACTTCATGTCTGTTACATTTTGGCTGATATGTTTTGCCTTTGATTATGAAGAAATAGGAAATTTGGTGAAGATTTTGGGGAAAAAAAATGCAGTTTTCAAAACTTGAAATGCATGCTTTTTGTAAATTAAAAAAAAAAAAAAAAAAAATCATACTACCCAAATGTCTTCACAAATATAATTAACCGTGTCTCTGCTTTATGTTGCAATCAAAATGTAATCACCCTTTCATTTCTTTCATATATTAAGGCTTACAAGTCAAACAATTTTCTATATTTTCAAGAATCTCTCCAAGAGACATTTTTCAAGCCACCAGTTCAGTTCTAAAGGGGAACTTGAAAGGCCTAACAAACACAAAGATGTGAGCTATAGATCCCCCTACATAACTGAGAAATACAAGAAGGAGGTGAAGGTCACTCAATAAATATAGAGGAAATAAAATATAAACTTTGATATCAAAAGCTTAATACTATGTAAATAGAAAAGACTCTAAATAGTGTATCTAGAGCCTAAAAGTAACAGAGTTGGAACTCAGATATATCGTCTCCACCTCTCAAAGACACCACAATAGGAGGAGCCTAGAATGTACTACTTCACTAAATAGTCAGAAAAATGCTAATTTTCTAGGGGAAAAAAAAAAAAAAAAAAAACACCACTGGCCTATAGAGTATACACTGCAATATGTGTCAATTGTCTAATCCCGGTAATAAAATTCCCCACCTAGCCGAAATGTAAACCTTGTTATGTTAATCCCTCAGTAGCACTGCAATGTATATCAGCTGTGAAATAAGGGTAATTCTAAATAATCCCATCCCACAAACCTCCATCCATGCTCCAGTCTCTATACATATAACACCTAACTTAATGCCTAGCGATATCTACATATCAGTTTCAGTATACGTGTTAAGAGATTTTCTTTGAAAAACAATGGCCCCCATGAATAGCGTCAACTCCTTGTAAGGACATTAGCTTTAGGGCACTAACAACAGTCTAACACTGGTCTGCAAATAGACTACTAAGCTAGACTCCATTGTACTTATTGTATGCCTGGAGGAAGTCTGGTTTGGGACCAGTGGTACTAGTGCCACGCAGAGGGAGAGGGATGATGCCACTGCCATGCATTGTGGTCAGTATAATAACATCCCTCTTGTCCTTATACATGAACAACAGAATATTCTCATTGCTGGCAGCCCAGCATAAATAATAATCCCTATGGGGACTGAAATGAAAAGAAAAATCAAGATTAAAAAGTAAAAAAAAAAAAAAAAAAAAATCCCCTTTCCCTTGATCATATGAAAATAAATTAACAATAATGAAAATGAACACTTTAGGTCTCCCCGCGCCCCAAACTGTCCAAGCTATTAATATATGAAAATACTAGCTGGTACCCGCGACTTCATCTGCGGTGATTGTAGCAGTGGGTATATACAGGGGTGGGTAAGGTTTTCGTACTGTGTATAAGGTATGGGATATGAAATGTAACTTTGTATCTTGTTTTTGCTGTAATTCAGAGAATACGTGAGACTTTTGTGTTGAAGTTAATTTGCATTTGAGCTGCTATATATACACGGTGTTGTGAGAAACTTTACATAGTGACTTTGGGACAGAAGTATTTGAAGTTAACCCTTTCCCGCCGATGGCATTTTTTGATTTTCGTTTTTGACTCCCCTCCTTCTAAACCCCATAACTTTTTTATTTCTCTGCTCCCAGAGTCATATGAGGTCTTAATTTTTCCTGGGACAAATTTTTCTTCATGATGCCACCATTATTTATTCTATATAATGTACTGGGAAGCAGTACACTTTTACGGGCTTTGGTTTTACGGCGTTCACTGTGCAACCAAAATGACATGTCCCCTGTATTCTTTTTTTTGTAGATTTTGAGCCCCACATAGAGCTCACAATGTACATTTTTCCCTATCAGTATGTCTTTTTTTGGAATATGGGATGGAAATCCATGCAAACACGGGGAGAACATACAAACTCCTTGCAGATGGTTTTTTGCCCATGGCGGGATTTGAACACCAGGACTCCAGTGCTGCAAGGCTGCAGTGCTAACCACTGAGCCACCATGTGGCCCCTCATGTGCCCTGTATTCTGTGTTTCCTTACGATTCTGGGGATACCAAATTTATATGGTTTTATTTACATTTTGACCCCTTAAAAAAAATCCAAAACGGTGTTTAGAATTTTTTTTTTTTTTTTTGAAAAGTCGCCATATTCCGACAGGCGTAACTTTTTTATACGTACGTGTACGGGGATGTATAGGGCGTCTTTTTGCGGGACCAGGTGTACTTTGTAGTTCTACCATTTTCGGGAAATGTTATTGCTTTGATCACTTTTTATTCAAATTTTTATCATAATCAAAACAGTGAAAAAACAACGGTTTCGCACTTTTGACCATTTTTCCCGCTACAGCGTTTACCGAACAGGAAAAATATTTGTATAGCTTTGTAGAGCGGGCGATTTCAGACGCGGGGATACCTAATATGTATGTGTTTCACAGTTTTTAACTACTTTTATATGTGTTCTAGGGAAAGGGGGGGGGGATTTAAATTTTTAATCCTTTTTATTTGTTTTTATATATTTTTTTTTTTTACTTTTTTTAAACTTTTTTTTTGCATTTATTAGACCGCCTAGGGGTATTGACATGGGTGGGCGATGTCGTGGATTGTCAGAGCGGTGGGGGTCGGCAAACATGGCTGCTCCGGAGCGTTAAAGAGCGCCTCCTGGAGTATTGTTAAGGTGAGGGGCAAAGTGGTAAAGTATATGTATATGAGATTGTTTGGGGTTAGGGGCGAGGCTGTAGAGGGCAATAGGAATTTTGTGGCTTGCTATGGTCCAAAGTGTGTGAGATTGCAGAGATGGTGGTGTGAGTTTGGGTTTTGTGGGGGTCCTGGCACAAACGTATGTGCGCTATTGTGACGAAAAGTAGCCTATTGTTTAATCGGGTGTATTAACTATGTTTGTGGAAAATTTCAGCCGAATCCGTCGAGCGGTTTTTCCGTGATTGAGGAACAAACATCCGAACATGCAAACATCCAAACACACAAACCCACAAACTTTCACATTTATAATATTAATAGGATTTATCCCATACGGAGAACAGCGGAGCAGGGAAAGGAAATCTTAATGGATTATTTTCCCAACATTTTCCGTTCTAAAAAAAAAAAAAAAAAAAAAAAAAAAAAAAAAAAAAAAAAGATCAAAATCACCAGAACTTTTCCTGAATGGTATAAATCATAACGCCATTTTGTGGCAAGACCAGAAGTAGTAGGAAAATAGAGGATTAGGTGGCCGGCCTGATGAGGAAAGAAAGAAATAAGAAGCAGAAATAGAACATTCTCACAGATTTTACCAGACCTGGGAACTCCTGGACCACCACCAAGATTACATAGAGAAAAAAAAAAGTCACATGAAAACATAAAACATTTTATCTCTTCACATTCCTCCCCCTTATGAAGAAGCTTGTCCTTCTTCAGACAGCTTTCACTTCAGCACCATACCTAGACAAATGATGGACATAAAAGTCTATAAAGATATAAAGTATCTAGTATCGAAATAAAGTCTATATTGATCTTTGACAATTTTTTATTCATGTAATTTGATTTTTGATTTTACTTGGATTGATTATTTCAATTGAATAAATAGGAATTCCCCAATATAGTCCCTTCAATGGACTTTTTGCAAGAGAACGTGATCCAGTAATGTTGTTAAGCTGTAGAGAATTCTACTCTCTTACTTTGCCTTGAATATCCTTCAGAATGATTGAAAATAATGGGGTTTCCATTTGTAATCCTGGCCTTATTGCTTTATATTTAAAATCAGATCTTCCCTATACATATTTGGTTCTTATGCTTAATGTTCTTTCCTGTTTCAGTCACCTCTGCCGGACACTTCATTTGAAGATCTTTTTCAAGAGAGGAAAAGAAGTTGGCAGGAAATGGCAGAACCAATAGATGAAGGACACTGGATCTGCACTACAGACCTCATTCGTCATGAAGGAGCCAAAAAATTACCACGACTTTTACCACCGTCCATTAAAATGTATCTTTTTGTGCCAATGGAGCCCAAGACATTCGTGGACATTGACTCTCGGGCGATCAGCCCCTTTATGTCTGAGAGAACAGAACTAGAGGGGGTGACAGGCACTGAAGTGGATGAAGTGAAAAGAGAATTATATGGACAAAAAGACTTATTTGCACCCCAAGAAGAAGAAGTTTCTTTCCCGATTTCTGCAGAGTTAGAAATGCACCATAATTATATATTTTTTTCATAATAAAAACACGTTCTAAAAAGAATTTGTTCTCAGAGTGTCACTGTTTTAGGTTGAGAGAGAAATGTTTGAGCCTGAATGTATGTTCAGATCCAGTATTGAGGCCACCAGAAGGGGCAGGGGATGTAGAGCTTGGTTATTAAATCTGGGTATTTCTAAATCCAGAGACTTATCTGATGTTTCAGTAAAATTCTCACCATAATTCAGATGTTTTAGAAATAAGATCAAAATTTGGAAAGTGTAGCCCTCTTCTTATATGCATAGGATTGTTTTAATAAAGATCGCCCCTCTCCTACAGCTGATGCTCAGTATATTTGCTCCAGTCTCTCCCATTTGGCTTCCTTAGAGTATATTTAACTCCACAGCCCAAAACTGTGTTAATGACCAGGCCATATTTTACCAATCTCACATGTGTCACTTGCTTTGGTAATAACTTTTTGATAACTTAAAGCATCTCAGTGATTGAGATTATTTTTCATAACACCTTTTACTTCATGTCTGTTACATTTTGGCTGATTGTTTTGCCTTTGATTATATAGAAAATCGGAAATTTGTTGAAAATTTTGGGGGGGAAAAAATGCAGTTTTCAAAACTTGAAATGCATGCTTTGTATAAAAAGAAAAAAAAAAAAACCCTCATACTACCCAAATGTCTTCACAAATATAATTAACCAAGTCTCTGCTTTTTTGCAATCAATATGTAATCCCCTTTCATTGTTTTCATATATTATAAGGCTTACAAGTCAAACAATAATTTTCAAGTTTTAAAGAATATCTCCAAGACATTTTTCAAGCCACCAGTTCAGTTCTAAAGGGGAACTTGAAAGGCCTAAGAAACACAAAGATGTGAGCTATAGATCCCCCTACAAAACTGAGAAATACAAGAAGGATGTGAAGGTCACTCAAATAGAGGAAATCAAATATAAACTTTGATATCAAAAGCTTAATACTATGTAAATAGAAAAGACTCTAAATAGTGTGTCTAGAGCCTAAAAGTAACAGAGTTGGAACTCAGATATATCGTCTCCACCTCTCAAAGACACCACAATAGGAGGAGCCTAGAATGTACTACTTCACTAAATAGTCAGAAAAACTCAATTTGTCTGGGAAAAAAAAAAAAAAAAAAAACACTGGCCTATAGAGTATACACTACAGTGTGTGACAATTGTCTAATCCGGATAATAAATTTCCCCAAAATTCCCGAAATGTAAACCTTGTTATGTTAATCCCTCAGTAGCATTGCAATGTATATCAACTGTGAAACAAGGGTAATTCTAAATAATCCCATCCCACAAACCTCCAGCCATGCTCCAGTCTCTATACATATAACACCTAAATTAATGCCTACAATCAGACCTTGATCAATGAAAATAACCCAAAGGAGTTTATTTTAGGAAGTCCAATTTTTGACAAAAAAATAATTCTTTAGAAAATATTAGAGATGAGCGAACAGTGTTCTATCGAACACATGTTCGATCGGATATCAGGGTGTTCGCCATGTTCGAATCGAATCGAACACCACGTGGTAAAGTGCGCCAAAATTCGATTCCCCTCCCACCTTCCCTGGCGCCTTTTTTGCACCAATAACAGCGCAGGGGAGGTGGGACAGGAACTACGACACTGGGGGCATTGAAAAAAATTGGAAAAAGTCATTGGCTGCCGAAATCAGGTGACCTCCATTTTAGACGAATAGTGGATTTCAAATCCGGGTCATATGAGAATGTGAACTTTGTGACTATGAGACAGGGATAGCTGTACAGGCAGGGATAGCTAGGGATAACCTTTATTTAGGGGGGAATGTTATTAAAAATAACTTTTTGGGGCTCTATCGGGTGTGTAATTGTGATTTTTGTGAGATAAACTTTTTCCCATAGGGATGCATTGGCCAGCGCTGATTGGCCGAATTCCGTACTCTGGCCAATCAGTGCTGGCCAATGCATTCTATTAGCTTGATGAAGCAGAGTGTGCACAAGGGTTCAAGCGCACCCTCGGCTCTGATGTAGCAGAGCCGAGGCTGCACAAGGGTTCAAGCGCACCCTCGGCTCTGATGTAGGAGAGCCGAGGGTGCACTTGAACCCTTGTGCACCCTCAGCTCTGCTACATCAGAGCCGAGGGTGCGCTTGAACCCTTGTGCACACTCTGCTTCATCAAGCTAATACAATGCATTAGCCAGTGCTGATTGGCCAGAGTACGGAATTCGGCCAATCAGCGCTGGCTCTGCTGGAGGAGGCGGAGTCTAAGGTCGGACCTGAATGGAGACTGGTGTGGAGCGATCTTAGACTCCGCCTCCTCCAGCAGAGCCAGCGCTGATTGGTCGAGTTCCGTACTCTGGCCAATCAGCGCTGGCCAATGCATTCTATTAGCTTGATGAAGCAGAGTGTGCACAAGGGTTCAAGCGCACCCTCGGCTCTGATGTAGCAGAGCTGAGGGTGCACAAGGGTTCAAGTGCACCCTCGGCTCTCCTACATCAGAGCCGAGGGTGCGCTTGAACCCTTGTGCACACTCTGCTTCATCAAGCTAATAGAATGCATTGGCCAGCACTGATTGGCCAGAGTACGGAATTCGGCCAATCAGCGCTGGCCAATGCATTCTATTAGCCCGATGAAGTAGAGCTGAATGTGTGTGCTAAGCACACACATTCAGCACTGCTTCATCACGCCAATACAATGCATTAGCCAGTGCTGATTGGCCAGAGTACGGAATTCGGCCAATCAGCGCTGGCTCTGCTGGAGGAGGCGGAGTCTAAGATCGCTCCACACCAGTCTCCATTCAGGTCCGACCTTAGACTCCGCCTCCTCCAGCAGAGCCAGCGCTGATTGGTCGAGTTCCGTACTCTGGCCAATCAGCGCTGGCCAATGCATTCTATTAGCCCGATGAAGTAGAGCTGAATGTGTGTGCTTAGCACACACATTCAGCTCTACTTCATCGGGCTAATAGAATGCATTGGCCAGCGCTGATTGGCCGAATTCCGTACTCTGGCCAATCAGCACTGGCTAATGCATTGTATTGGCTTGATGAAGCAGTGCTGAATGTGTGTGCTTAGCACACACATTCAGCTCTACTTCATCGGGCTAATAGAATGCATTGGCCAATCAGCGCTGGCCAATGCATTCTATTAGCGTGAACTGAGTTTGCACAGGGGTTCTAGTGCACCCTCGGCTCTGCTACATCAGATTGCTACATCTGATGTAGCAGTGCCGAGTGTGCATCAGATGTGTAGTTGAGCAAAACTGACTCAGCACTGCTAAGTCTGCATTCGCATAGGAATGCATTGGCCAGCCTTCGGCCAATCAGCGCTGGCTCTGCCGGAGGAGGCGGAGTCTAAGGTCGGACCTGAATGGAGACTGGTGTGGAGCGACCTTAGACTCCGCCTCCTCCAGCAGAGCCAGCGCTGATTGGCCGAATTCCGTACTCTGGCCAATCAGCACTGGCTAATGCATTGTATTGGCTTGATGAAGCAGTGCTGAATGTGTGTGCTTAGCACACACATTCAGCTCTACTTCATCGGGCTAATAGAATGCATTGGCCAGCGCTGATTGGCCGAATTCCGTACTCTGGCCAATCAGCACTGGCTAATGCATTGTATTGGCTTGATGAAGCAGTGCTGAATGTGTGTGCTTAGCACACACATTCAGCTCTACTTCATCGGGCTAATAGAATGCATTGGCCAATCAGCGCTGGCCAATGCATTCTATTAGCGTGAACTGAGTTTGCACAGGGGTTCTAGTGCACCCTCGGCTCTGCTACATCAGATTGCTACATCTGATGTAGCAGTGCCGAGTGTGCATCAGATGTGTAGTTGAGCAAAACTGACTCAGCACTGCTAAGTCTGCATTCGCATAGGAATGCATTGGCCAGCCTTCGGCCAATCAGCGCTGGCTCTGCCGGAGGAGGCGGAGTCTAAGGTCGGACCTGAATGGAGACTGGTGTGGAGCTATCTTAGACTCCGCCTCCTCCAGCAGAGCCAGCGCTGATTGGTCGAGTTCCGTACTCTGGCCAATCAGCACTGGCCAATGCATTTCTATGGGGAAAAGTTAGCTTGCGAAAATCGCAAACTGACAGGGATTTCCATGAAATAAAGTGACTTTTATGCCCCCAGACATGCTTCCCCTGCTGTCCCAGTGTCATTCCAGGGTGTTGGTATCATTTCCTGGGGTGTCATAGTGGACTTGGTGACCCTCCAGACACGAATTTGGGTTTCCCCCTTAACGAGTTTATGTTCCCCATAGACTATAATGGGGTTCGAAACCCATTCGAACACTCGAACAGTGAGCGGCTGTTCGAATCGAATTTCGAACCTCGAACATTTTAGTGTTCGCTCATCTCTAGAAAATATCCATATTGTGTACAACAAAAACCTTGTACTTCAGGCCACAGACTATTCACCATGTCAACTCCACCATCACCGAGCTTGCTGTTTAATGGAAACCTTTTATACCTATAGACACTTCCCATAATCCTCTGCAGTTTTTGTTATAAAACACTGGAGTTGCTGCAGACTTGCCTCTTAGAGTAAGTTCACACAGGTTTTTTTTTTTTATTGGAACCTGAGGCAAGGGCTGCCTCAGGTTCCGATCCAAAAACCGGTTAGCGTTGACGTAAAGCTGGTGCACTGCACTGGTATCCAGCCGCGCACTCTGCTCTGGATTAGGCCCAATTAATGGTTGTAGTCCAGAGGAGGGAGTTTTTTTAGTCTGAATCGTGAGGCGACTCGGCCTGAAGAATGGGCACCTCGCTTTTTTTTCTGGGAGCCGGAAGAAACTGCTCCTGGAAAAAAAGACTTGAGCGGCTCCCATTGATTTCAATGGGAAATATCTTTTTTGGTCAGGGTTTTGAAGTGGATACGGCCTCAAAACCTGACCAAAAAAAAAAACCGTGTGAACTTACCATTATAAGGTCAGGGCAGACACCTGCAGTAGTGGAGCTGCACTAGGGTGTAAGTATAAAAAAAAAAAAAAAACTTTATAAATCCATTTTGTTATTGTGAACAGCTCCTTAGTTTTGGTACATTGTTCCCAGATGGAAAGACCAGAAATAGGAGAATAGAGGATTAGGTGGCCGGCCTAATGAGGAAAGAAAGAAAGAAATAAGAAGCAGAAATAGAACATTCTCACAGATTTTACCAGACCTGGGAACTCCTGGACCACCACCAAGATTACACCGAGAAAAATCACATGGAAACATAACAAAACATTTTCTCTCTTCACATTCCTCCCCCTTAAGAAGAAGCTTGTCCCCCTTCAGACAGCTTTCACTTCAGCACCATACCTAGACAAATGATCAACATTTTGGAGCTTCACCCCTCACCGATGTTCTCTCTCAAACTTAACTGGCTGTAATGCTAAATACTATGCGCGTATTACATTGAAAGCAATAGGGGAAATAAAAGCCTCCCATTGATTTGAATGGATAGCGCGTATATGCCGGCACACAGGCACCCATTTAAATCAATGGGAGCTGCTTGTTACACGCTCATTCTGACGAATTTTACAAAAAATTTTTTACAGTATTTGTTCAAAAGCTAAATCCCATTCTCTTGTCCATATCACTTCTCTCCTGTTCTTTTTAGTTAGGTCGGGTAAGGGAGCAGCTATGGTAGCAAAGTCTGGAATAAAACGTCTATAATCTCCAACAAGACCTAAAAATAATCTGTCCTTTCTCTTTGTGGCTGGAATAGTCACAGATTTAACGGCTTGTACTTTTGATATTTCTGGCCTTACTTTACCACTACCCACAATAAACCCAAGGTCAGTAGTGTAACTACCGCCATAGCAACAGAGGCAGCTGCCACAGGGCTCGGGACATTAGGGGCCCGGTGACAGCCGCTACCGCTGCTATCATTATACTCGTGAGTCTTTTTGGACCCCCGAGTATAATGATCGATGGCCTGGGAGAGGTAAGAAACATAGAAACATAAAAAACACTGCTACTTACCTCTCCACGATCCGGGCAGACTTAGGCCAGGGTCATGAGACGTCAGACGACTAGGCTGGTGTCCTGGGTCATGTGACGTCTGATGTAATTGAAGATGGACTATTTCGGAGCAGTCAGCGTAGGAGGTGGGAGATAGGTAAGGAACAAAGTTTTTTTTATGTTTTTCTCCCCCTGGATCTCTGATTATTATACTCTAGGGACCCCAGAGTATAATAATTGTTCATGGGTGTCCACAATGGGACATAATACTGTGTGCAGGAGCCACTATGGGGCATAATAGAGCGCGCAGGAATGCATATGGGGGGGGGGGGGGGGACGTCATGTCAAAAGTTCGCCACGGGGCCCCGCCATTCTTAGTTATGCCACTGCCCAAGGTACTTTGGTTCTTTAAATCCAAAAGCACATTTACAGGGATTAATTGTGAAACCAGCCTTCCCAATTTCAGTTATCGCCTTTTCCAAGTGATACAAGTTCTCTTCTCATGATTTGCTAAAAAATGCAACATCTAAATAAGCAGCACTGTACTCCATATGATCCTGCAAGAGTAAGTCCATGGCTTTGAAAGGTGACTGGAGCCCCATAAAGACCAAATGGCATGTTTCTGAACTGATCCAAACCACTAGGCGTCACTAAAGCAGTTTTTTTTCTTTTGATTTTTTTATCAAGTGGAATTTGCCAATAACCCTTCCATAAATCTAGGGTAGAAATATATTCTGCACACCCCAATCCATCCATGAGCTAATCTATACGTGGCATTGGGTAATTGTCAAAACTAGAGATAGCATTAACCCTTTCACTGCCAAGAAATTTCGCACCTCCAGTAGCCAGAGCAATTTTCACAGTTTTGAGATGGACAAATCAAACCTAAATTGCAACATTAAAAAGGCATCCAAACGCCCCATAAGTATATTTTCTTAAAGACGACACCTGCAGCATTGTCAGAATGCCACTTGGTACTGTACACAAACAGGCACCTTCATACAATTTTGATTTAAAGTGGATGTTTTATGAAAAAAAAATGCAAAAAAAAAAAAAGTGTATATTACTTGCTAAAAGCAGAAACCGAACAATTATATGCACCAGACCTCCTAAAGAAAAAAAATAAAAAAAATAAAATAAGAGTTCAACATGTGCAGAGTGCATTCATATCACTATGGCCTACACCAGCATGCACGTGTCTTCAGAAAAACACCAGAACTGGAAGGAGCAGAAATCTGTAATCTGTGTAATGTAGGGATTACACACCACGAAAAGAAAGTGAACCCATAAACTATATAATATATATATATATATATATATATATATATATATATATATATATATTTATTTATGTAGACCACCTGAAGATTACAAGTGTCTCATGGGTCATTGATAGCCACATTCACCTTCATGCAACTTTGTGACAATTTTCTGAAAAAAAAAAAAAAAAAAAAGCGCTAACACATATTTGCACCTAAAACTCATGTTCAATCTTACATTCATATACAAAATACATTTAAAATAATTGCTTAAGGTGTAGACAATGTGTATATACTATATGTACCGCAAACATCAGCTACAACAAGAGCACGGACTCCCAAAAACACTAATACAGAAGACAAGCAGGATTTTGCTGTTATTCACTAATATGTTAAACATCTATACTGCACCTACCAAACTGTGACTGACACCAAAATCTAACTTTGAGATTGCACAGCATACCGTATATAAAAACACCACTTAATGTTTCATATATACAACCACTTTCATGCAACATTGCGGCAAACATATTGCAGGCAAAAATTGCACAAAAATTCAAATTTGTCACTCAAGTGTGATTCAAGCAATCCCTTTCTGCAAACATGTACTTTTCCAAAAACGTTAATATGGGAGGAGTTCATACATACCACACACGTATATATACACAGTACATACTGTATATATACATATTCATATATACATATCACACATTTACAGGTGCGAGTGTTACAGAAACGCAAAAAAAAAAACGCAGAAATGCACTAATCCATTTTGTACATGCAAATTAAATAGGACTTTACATAAAAATGTTATTTTCCATCCCCCTATAATAATTTTAGCAATCTATACATTCATCTCTAGTGATAATCGTTATTACTATTATTTTAATGTGTAACGGATATCACGAGAGACGTATTTTACTGTAGAAAGCTCAGGTATAGACAGGACAGGGATTGAGTGAGATGTAAACTTTATCCATGACTATGTGTTGTGTAAGTGTTTGGTGCGACTTTTTTTATGCTGCAAGCTGGACAACGGTAAATGTCTGGGTCACAGCGCTAATAAACCTCCTGGTTATATTTAGAGGGTATTACATAATAAAACCCCACTAGTAAAGCTTGGGGCGGGGGGGGGGATTATATTATAGCTGCATGCGATAGTGAGCACAAGTATAGAATGCTCTGATTGATGGGGGGGGGGGGTAACAGGGACTGAAAGACCCTGCTACCCCCCTCCTGTGGTCACATACAGGTTATGCACAGATTCAAGAATGCTTCTTTACCTCTGTGCATGCTGCAGGGCCCCTCATCCCTCTTTCCTCCTCTCCTTCCTGTTACAGTTCGTAAGATGCTTCCTTAGACAGGAGGGGGTGGGGCAATTTAGAGCCCTATATCTCAGAACTGGATGCAGATATCTTGATGGATTAAGCTTCATTTTAAAGATAAGAATCTCATCTTTAAAATTATACCACATTCTTCATGATAGTGCTTACAAATACGGAGTGATTCACTGTTGCAACGCTGACAAGAATTAAGATCTGCAGTTGGATCTCAATGCCAAATAGCGTTTTCAACAGTGAATCACTCTGAAACTATAAGTTCTATCATGAAGGCCTTGATATTTTAAAGATGAGATTCTCATCTTTAAAATGAATCTTAAACCACCAATATACCTGCATGTAGTCTTGAGAAATCGGCATTAGTATTAGTAGTACAGCAGTGCCACCCTGGGCACGTCCTTGGCAAGAAAGAGGTTAATTTTACGAAAATCTATGCAAAAATCTTACTTTACCATCTTTTTTCCCAACCATCACTACAGGTGATGACCAAGGACTTGGAGGGTTCAATAACTCCCAATTTAAGCATTACATTGCAGGTATTCGATAAGGTCTCTGCCTGATCGGCGCACGATCCCCAGTATTTATTGTATGAGAAACTAAAGAAACATGACCAGGTTTTCTTCCAAAAACATGTGAACTAGACCCAATAAGCTTCATGTCACAATGTTGCTCTTTAGATGGGGCAACACAGTGGCATTGAATCCAAGCCAGGAACAACATCTGCAAGGAGTTTGTATGTTCTCCCCGTGTTTGCATGAGTTTCTTCCCATTCTATAAAGACATACCAATAGGAAAACAAAAATGTACAGTTTGATCCCTGTATGGGGCTCACAATAAAAAAAATAAAAATGTAAAAAAAAAAGTTGCTCTTTAGATAACTTTGGATTCAGAGTCACCTCTGACCAGTGGGCACATACAGTATACTGAAGACTCTGCATCAATAGTACACGTAGTGTTATCTTTAGGACCAACCTCTGGTTCAACCCAATGTTTTAATAAATTCACATAGTAAACTTTTTTTGTTTTTTTTATCTGGGGTTTCAATTTTAAAGTCAACAGGACCTGTTTGTCTAACCACTTTATATGGCCCTTTCCATCTGGCCAACAGCTTACTCTCACTACTAGGAAGCAAGAGAAGAACCTTATCTCCAACTTTAATTGACTTATTTTGGCATGTTGATCACATCATTTGTTTTGGTAAACTTTTGCCTTGTGGACATCATCATGAGCTACCTTAATTAATTTCAATAATCTCTCCCTCATTTTCAACACATGTTCTACCACATTTTTCTGATGACCATCTTTACCTTCCCATACCTCTTTAATAACATCCAAGAGTCCCCTGGGTCATCTCCCATATAACAATTCAAAAGGGCTAAACCCTGTAGACTCTTGTGGAACCTCAAGATGGGCAAATAACAGAAAGAGCAACCATTTGTCCCACAGTTTTGGATCATTATGTGCAAATTTCCCAAGCCTGTTTTTCAAGGTTTGGTGATACCATTCATTCAACCCATCAGTTTGTGGATGATAAGGGGTAGTCCTGAGGGGCTGTATACCAAGAAGCTTATAGACTTCTAACAGAAAGGAAGATGTAAAGTTACTCCCCTGATCAGTAAGGATATGCTTAGGTAACCCAACCCTGCTAAACATTCAACATTTCCTCAGCAACCCTTTTAGCAGTAACTGTGCGCATAGGTATGGCCTCAGGATACTTGGTACAGTAATCTACAATTGTAAGTATAAAACTGTTACCTTTGGAATTTTTTTCTAGTCAACCGATAATATCCATATCCACAGTATTAAATGGTTCATCAATTATTGGTAATGGTATAAGCTCTGCTTTGGGAGGAGCTGAAGCCGTGTACTGACATACTGGGCAACTACGACAGTAAGTGATCTCATCATAAACTCCAGGCCAAGAGAACAGATAGAGTACTCTAGCCAAAGTTTTTTTTGTTTTTTTTATATAAATGTCCAGCAACAGGAACATCATGCGCTAATTTCAAAATTTCTGATCTAAACCTCTTTGGCACAACTAACTGTTGCACTTGTTCTCCTGTTTTTGGGTGACTATACACTCTATATAAAATATTGTTTTCAACCAGATAATAGGATATAACCAGCTGATTACCAGTTTCTTCTACCACTTTACTGTTTGTTAAACCTTGTTCATACAATGCATACAAGCCAATGTCCTGTTTGTGTTCAAATGTAATATCAGTGTCCCACAAGTCAGCATTTTTATACTTGCCATCCAGGGAAAGTCTTCTCCTCTCCTAGAGACATCCCGTTGTCCTGGAACTCTGAGGCTTTAATGATGGCGGCTCCATGATGTCCTCATGAAATGGGAAAATATCCAAAGTCTCATCTCTCTTGTGTGCCTTTGCTTTAGCTCTGGTAGTCACAGCAGACAACTGGCTTTTCCCCATTAGCAAATCTTTGAATCCGGGTGTGGTTCTTCCAGGGATCACTGGTACTTGTAGTTCTGGAACAACTGCTGGCATGGTAAAACATTTCTCATCCAACTGCAGGTCAATATTTGATGTGGAGTATTTTTGTATATCTCTATGAACAAAAGTATCTGCCACTTTGGAAAAGTCCATCTTATGAGTTCGGTCCTTCTTTACCAAGCTTAGTTTACTGCCAGAATCCAGCAAAGCATCCACAGTCCGTCGATTAACCTGGATTGGCAGAATAAAGTCACTGCAAGCAAAAAAACGATCCAGATTTTTGGCTTTTAGTGCTTTTCATTGGGCAAAATTTAGCTATGTGTCCCTTTTCTTGGCAAATATAGCACATTTTTTCACTGGTGACAGTTTTTAATGGATTTCTGGACCTTTCCCTCCAGAGAGAAGTCTGCATGGTTTGGATGGGCCAGTTCCAGACCTGCTTTTTTTCTAGGAGAAAGTCCTCTGTCAAATAAATAGCTTTGTCAGCATTTTTTGATGTTTTTTTTAACCCAGGTAAGAACATCAGCTGGAAGAATTTGTAGACATTGTTCAAGTATGATTCACTGATCTGCTCAGTTGTCTTGGTGTCTGGTTTCATCCATTTCATGTATAAGTCTTGCAGGCGAGTAAAGACTTCTCCTGGACCATCAGTGTAGCTGTACTTGAGTTCTCTGAACCTCTGTCTGTAGGTTCCTTCACTGATGTCATATCACCTTAGAATAGTCTCTTTAACCATAGTCAGTTATTTGCATCATTCATGGTCATATGGCTATATGTCAGTGGGGCTTGTCCAGTAAGATATGGCGCCAGTCTTACCACCCACTGTTCCTTAGGCCACTGACAGGTATGTGCAATTCTTTCAAATGTAGTTAAATAGGCCTCAATATCATCTTGTGGAGAAAGTTTCCTCATGCAAGGGGCTCTCCAAGGAGACATAGCAACAGAAAGAGCTCCCTCCAGCGTTCATCCTGACGTTGCAATTCTTCAGAATTTCTCCTGGCTTCCTCCATTTGCCTTTTTCTGCTTGGATCTGCTGCACAGTTAACCATTTCATAAGCTCAGCAATGCTCTCTGGTAAAGTCTTTTCAGAAGGTTCAGCAACACTTGGAGTTAATGGCACAGCTGTGGCTCCTTGCACTTCATCCTCCTCTATCAGTGCTCTGTCTGACACCTTGACTTTCCATATTCACCAGCTTGCTTGCAGCATTTCACTTTGCAGACTTAGTGGGCTGCTTTGCATTAATACACCAGGAACATGTCTTGTATATAACTCCCTTGTTTCTTTATGCTGGAGTACTTGCAGCAACACTCCGAAAATCATCCTGTTTCTGATATCCTATGTGAAACATAGGAATTCTCAAAAAAAAAAATCCAAAGGAGTTTATGTTAGGAAGACCAATTTCTGACAAAAAAATTAAACCTCTTTAGAAAATAGTCATAAACTTGCCTTTCAGGCTGCTGTAGTCTCACAGACTATTCACCATGTCAACTCCACCAACACCCAGCTTGCTGTCTAATGGAAACCTTTTATACCTGTAGACATTTCCCATAATCCTCTGCAGTTTTCTCTATAAAACCCTGGAGTTGCTGCAGATTTGTCTCTTATAAGGTCAAGGCAGACGCACCCTAGTGCAGCTCCACTACTGCAGGTAAGTATACAATACAGCACTTTCTATTTATTGTGAACAGTTTCTTAGTTTTGGTACATTGTTCCCAGATGGGAAGACCAGAAATAGTAGGAAAGTAGAGCATTAGGTGCCCGGGCCAATAAGGAAAGAAAGACATAAGAAGCAGGAATAGAACCTTCACACAGAGACTTTACCAGACCTGGGGACTCCTGGGCCACCACTAAGGTTACATAGAGGAAATCACATGTAAACCTAAAACAACATTTTACCTCTTCACAAGCTCCATACACATAAATATGAACATATTACAGGTTTCATAACATGGTGACAATGTATTTTTTTATTTTGCAAAGTTTTACATTTTCTTAAAAGGTATCAAACCATTATGCTGTATTCACACATCAGTATGGGAGCGTTCACACTACCGTCGGTGTCCGCTCCTAGTGTCCGCTCAAAATCTGGCACGGACATTAGGAGCGGACACTAGCTGTGTCCGTGACACCTGTCATTCACTTAAATGGGCATCGGGTGTGTTCTTTTGCACTCCGTGCCCTTCCTTCCCTGTCTGCAAGTGAAGATGTCCGACTTCTCAAGCGGACAGAAAAACCCAACATGCAGGGTTCTTCTGTCCGCTTGAGAAGTCGGACATCTTCACTTGCGGACAGGGAAGGAAGGGCACGGAGTGCAAAAGAACACACCCGATGCCCATTTAAGTGAATGACAGGTGTCACGGACACAGCTAGTGTCCGCTCCTAATGTCCGTGCCAGATTTTGAGCGGACACTAGGAGCGGACACCGACGGTAGTGAGAACGCCCCCTATGCCATCCGTCCGTTTGAATTCAGTTTGCCACTTCAAAACGGACTGATGTACATACTGATTGTATATGGACACCTTTTTATGCTGATAGCAAACATTCTCTGTCCCCTAGAGGACAGATAAGGGGATTACAAGTAGCAATTGTAAACAAAGTAAAGATAAGAAGGACATAAGGACATTTATAATATCATCTTATCTTTACTTTGTTTACAATTGCTACCTGTAATCCCCTTATCTGTCCTCTAGGGGACAGAGAACGTTTGCTATCAGCATAAAAAGGTCTCAGTATGCAATCCGTATGTGCATCAGTCCGTTTTGAAGTGTCAAACTGAATTCAAAGGGACGGATGGCATACTGATGTGTGAACATACCCTTACAAATGCTATATAAATGTTGTATTGCCGTGCTCATACTAACATGTCATTTTTTTTGCCGTATAGTGAATGTCATAAAAACTGAGCCCATAAGAAATTGCCACAAATGTATTTCTTTTCCATTTCCACCTCATTCAGAATTTTATCGCAGTTGGCCAGTACATTGTACAGAATTTTGAATGTTGCCTTTACAAAGTACAATTTGTCCTGAAAATAATTGGCCATGATTTGGCTCTGTTAACTAAAAAATGAGTTATAGCTCTTGGAATGGGGAGAAGAAATAATGGAAGTTAAAAAAAACTTTTTTTTTTTTTAATGTAGATTGAGCTCCATATAGGGATCACAATGTACTTTTTTTTCCTATCAGAATGTCTTTGTAGTATGGGAGGAAATCCAGGCAAACACAGGGGGAACATACAAACTCCTTGCCGATATTATTCCTGGCGGGATTCAAACCCAGGACTCCAGCGCTGCAAGGCTGCAGTGCTAACCAGTGAGCCACCGTGTTGCCCCAAAAAACAAAATTTGTCTGAGGCATGAAAGGGTTAAAGTATTATAGAATTACTATACATTATATTATCTAAAAAATAGCTTTTTTTCAGGACCCAGCCTGGACCAATTAGCCACTATAGCAAGCCATAAAAATAATGACCTAAAATGTTGATTTGATATTAATTTACTCATATGCGTTCTTATTATGATTCTGCCTTTAGAGTTTTCGCTCAATAATATTTACTTAATATGTTCCCCTAATACCAAAAAAATCCCCCTGAGCTCCATTTCAGGAGTAGAGATGAGCGAGTACTGTTCGGATCAGCCGATCCGAACAGCACGCTCGCATAGAAATGAATGAACGTGGGGGGTTAAGTGGCCGGCCGCCGTCAAAGCGGAAGTACCAGGTGCATCCATTCATTTCTATGGCGCGTGCTGTTCGGATCGGCTGATCCAAACAGTACTCGCTCATCTCTATTCAGGAGAAGTCTGTGACTCCTGGCTATCTTCATAGCTCTCATTGTTTTAGAATTTTGTGACAAATTAGATTTTCTTTTTCCCGGCATATTTAAAATAGGCAAACTGCCAATTTGGAATAAAGGTGTTTTCCCATCCAGTGTGTCAGCACTGCCTGGAGCAGATCAGATAATATGCAAAAGCATAGACATACTGGACTGAGGGTTAGCGGAGTGTCTACATAGAGAGATAACACACCAGGCTTCATCAGCAACCTCCAATTAACTGAGATAAGCTGCTGTCAAGAGCAGTTTAATATAGTAAACAAACAATAATATAGTATAATATAGTGAACATAAATTCATAACAGTAATGAAGCCATATCATTTACCAGGATAAAAAGTATCCTATGTGTTACTCAAGGTTACTAACTATCTGTGCCAAATTTCATCCAAATCTGTTCAGCTGTTTTTGCGTGATCGAGGAACAAGCATCCAAATTTTCACATTTATAATATTAGTAGGATTAGTAGGATAGGATTTTCCTTTTCATTCTCCTTTTCTTTAATTTTTATGCCATACCTCTTGAGGTTTTCAGCTTACTTTAACCCCTTCCCACCGATGGCATGTAATAATGTGACTCCATACATGCAAATAGCATTAAGCATGGGCCAAACATCAATGCATGAGCTCAGAGTATACAGTGTAAAAATAAAAAAAACTTAAAAAAATACAAAAACTACAAATGAATACAAAAACACTAAAGCAAACAAACCTCACATAGATCCATCTGAGTGGAACAAAACCCCTCCAGAAACCCCAAACAAGACCCCGTATGAATACACCCATTTGTAATATAAACTAATCAACCACCAAAACCAAAAAATTTATATTCAGGAGAGTTGGCCACTGTATTGTTTATAAGGGGTGGCAATGGGACCAATAAAATCTGCATTTGTTTGCTATTCTCAGAAGCCTAGAACTACTTATTGCTTCCTATCATCAGGCCAGATGGAGAACAATTCTGGAATAATCTTGGATCAGGTAAGTGACAACATTTACTGAATTCTTACACATTTCTACTTGTCTCCTACCCAATTTACTGTATGTTTCAGTAGCTTCATCACCAGGTATTGTATACATTGGATTTCTTATTGCTTTATGACCTGGTCAAGATTTTAAAACTAGAGATGAGCGAAGAGTAAAATGTTCGAGGTTCGATATTTGTTTTGAGTAGCCCCTCAATATTCGACTACTTGAATCTAATATCGAACCCTATTATAGTCTATGGGGGGAAAATGCTCGTTTCAGGGGTAGGCAACATTCTATCAAATTATACTTACCAAGTCCACGAGTGAGGGTCGGGCTGGATCCTCCGAGAAGTCTTCTCCGTGTAGCGTCCCCACGGCGTCTTCCGGCTCTGAATTCACTCTGCCAGGCATCGGGCCTGGGCAGAGCCGACTGCGCATGTCTGCACTACAAGCGGGCATGCGCAGTCGGCTCTGCCCAGGTCCAATTCCTGTCAGAGTGAATTCAGATCCGGAAGACGCCGCGGGGAAGCTGCACGGAGAAGACTTTCAAAGGTAGGAGAAGAACCAGCGTTGATTGGCCGACTGTATAGCATTCGGTCAATCAATGCTGGTTCTGCATCGAACTTTTACATTTGAATAGTGAGTAATACTCGATCGAGTGCGAGTATATCGAATACCTACTCGATCGAACACTACTCGCTCATCTCTATTTAAAACCTAATTCTTTTTCAATTTATTGTATTTCATTTAGGAATCACCGGTAAGAGTTGACTTAATTTTTCTCAGAAGCTGATCGTCTTTTATTAAATAGCACAATATGCCTAATTTAGAGAAGTAAAGCCTAGATCGATCTTTGACAATCGTTTCTTCATTTTATTTTGATTTTTGAATTTACTTGGATTGATTATTGCAATTGAATAAATAGGAATTCCCCAATATAGTTCCTTCAATGGACGTTTTGCAAGAGAATGTGATCCAGTAATGTTGTTAAGCTGTGGAGAATTCTACTCTCTTACTTTGCCTTACATAACCATGAGAATGTCAGCTCTGATGGGAAATAATGGGGTTTCCATTTGTAATCCTGGCCTTATTGCTTTATATTCAAAATCAGATCTTCCCTATACATATTTGGTTCTTATGCTTAATGTTCTTTTCTGTTTTAGACAATTCTGCCGGACAATTATTGTGAAAATCTTCCTAAAGAGAAGAAAAGTTGTTAGGAAATGGCAGAACCAATAGAGGAAGGTTACTGGATCTGCACTACAGACCTCCTTCAATCTGAAGGAGCAATAAAACGACCAAGACTTTTGCCACTATCCATAAAAATGTATGCGTTTGTGCCAAAGGAGCCAAAGAAATCCAAGGACATTGACTTTCGGGCCATCAACCACTTTGTTTGAGACAACAGAAGGAGAGGAGATGAATAGCACAAGTGGGTGAAACAAGAAAAACGGATGATATGGCCAAAGAGAAATATATACACCCAAAGAAGAAATTTCATCTCAGATTTCTGCAGAGTTAGAAATGCCCCCTATTCAGTATGTTTTTTTTTTTTTTTTTTTTTTTTTTTTATAATAGATACATTTTAAAAAGAATTTGTTCTCAGTGTCACTGTTTTAGGTTGAGAGAAATGTATGGGGTCTGTGTGCTTTCATTGCTCACCAATTGTCAATGCGTTCGGTATTCTGTTCGGGGGGACCCCAAGTGGACTACCCAAACAGAATATCGAACACAGATGTGAATCAGGCTTAAGAGGCCTCCTGCACACAAATGACATAGATGTGGTTATCACTAGAGATGAGTGAACTGTAAAAGGTTTGTTTTGAATAGCCGTTCAATATTTAACTATTCGAACGAATATCGAACCCCATTATAGTCTATGGGGAAAAATGCTTTGTTTCAGGGGATCCCACCATTTGACTCAGGAGAGTCACCAAGTCCACTATGACACCCTAGGAAATGATGCAAACACCCTGGAATGCAACTGGGACAGCAGGGGAAGCAGGTCTGGGGGCATCTAGCAAGCCCAAGTCACTGTATCATGTTGTGATCCCTGTTAGCTTGCGATATGCGGGAGCTGACGTTTTTCCATAGGAATACATTGACCAGCGTTGATTGGCCGAATGCCATACAGAGTACAGCATTCGGCCAATCAACGCTGGTTCTGCCGGAGGCTCGTCTGTGTGGAGGCGGAGTCTAATATTGGACCAGAATGGAGACTGCTGTGGACCGATCTAAGACTGTGCCTCCACCGGCAGAACCAGCATTGATTGGCCGAATGCTATACTCTGTATGGCATTCGGCCAATCAACGCTGGTCAATGCATTGCTATGCCGAGATGTAGCAGTGTTGGCAGTGCGCTCAGCTCGACTACTCCGAAGATGCAGTCAAGCTCAGCGCACGCCCAGCACTGCTACATCGGATATGAAGCAGAGCTGGCCATGCAATGAGCTTGGCTACTCCGGAGATGCAGTTGAGCTCAGCGCACGGCCAGCACTGCTACATCGGAGATGAAGCAGAGCTGGCTGTGCGCTGAGCTCGGCTACTCCGGAGATGCAGCCGAGAGTGCAGCAGGGTTCAACGCACACTCAGCACAGCTACATCTGAGATGCAGTAGAGCTGAGTGTGCAGCAGAGCTGAGAGTGCAGCAGGGTTCTGTGATCATATTGACCCACAGAATACAGGTAACCTGTCATTTTTTCCCCACATTATCCCAAATTAAGCCCTTAAGAAATTGTCGCAAATGCATTTTTTTTTTTTCCAATTCCACCTCATTAAGAATTTTTTTCCAGTTTTCCAGTACTTTGTACAGGATATTGAAAGTTGCCTTTACAAAGTAGAATTTGTCCTGCAGATTATAGGACCTCATGTGGCTCTGTGAACTGATGGCTACTGGTTATGGCTCTTGGAATGGGGAGAGGGAAAAACAGAAGTTTAAAAACAAAATTTGGCTGAGGCATGAAAGGGTTTAAAGTACTATAGCATTACTATAAATTATCTTACCTAAAAAATAGCTCTTTTTCAGGACCCGGCCAGATCCAATGAGCCACCATACCAAGCCTTCAAAATAATGACCTAAAATATTGGTTTGATATTAATTTACTCATATGTGTTATCTTATTATGATTCTGCCCTTAGAGTTTTCTCTCAATAATATTTATTTAAAATCTATTCCCCTAATACTAAAAAAAATCCCAGAATGTCTTTGTAGGCCATACCCATGGGGGCACTTAATGTTAATTACTATACCAGAGGAACATATCACGCAATGCTATATAAGAGATGGCCTTCTCTAGTCAGATTGCTCAGGAGGAAACACAACTGCAAGGCTGAGGATCAAAGGTCTTCATATTTCTTTATATTCTTTTAGTCAATCATTAGAACATGTAAGGAGATACTTACGGTATGTGAGCTTAAATATTCTTTATAGATGGCAATAATATGTAATATACTATTTGATATAATGCATTATTAATATCGCAGATGATAGGATGGATTCACAGATAGATCACAATATAGAGCAGGTTTATTTGGGTAACCATAGTAGTGTGACTGAATGTCAGATGCTCTCCCACACAAACCCAACGTTCACATGACAGTGTAAAGCAGTGATGGTGTGATGGTCATTTTTTAATGGCCGATACAATCTATGTGAATTGGGCCACTCACAGGACCACTTTTTAAATAGACTGTTTAAGGTCATGTCCTATTTTTATCTGTTTTTATTGATCCATCAATAGAATCCGATCTATGAGTGATATGTGAAAATGGGTGCCCTTTGGATGTAGAAAATGTCCATTTTTCATGGCCGTTTCATTCAACATCCATGTGAATCTAAACAACCCCATCATAAGATCTTTTGTTTTACTAGCCATTGCCTGCGACTTCATCTGCATGATGTGGGCATCGATGATCCGCCTATATCAGGGGTGGGCAATTCATTTTCCCATGGGGCTGCATGAGAAATACTATACTATAGTATAATAATATAGTAAACATAAATTCATTACAGTAGTGAAGCCATGTCATTTACCAGGATAAAAAGTATCCTATGTGTTAACCGAGGTTATAAACTATCTATGTGCCAAACTTCATCCAAATCTGTTCAGCTGTTTTTGCGTGATCGAGGAACAAACATCCAAACTTTCACATTTATAAGTGTAGTAGTAGCAGTAGCTGTTGTTGTTCATTCTCTCTTTAATTTTGATGCCATATCTCTTGAGGTTTTCAGCTTACTTTAAAGGAACGGGGAAAAGGGTACTAGAAATATTAGGCAAAAAAAGTTTATGCGTTTATGTAATTTTTATTAAATAAATGATTAAAAATTATTATAATAAACCAACATACTATAAATCATTTCATTAAAGAACATACTAATTTATAGTAAGCATTGTAAACATGAATGTATAAAATCTTAATATTTTATCATCTCCCCATAACATCCTAATATCCTCACGTTTCCATACAGATTGTTTTTATCATGATAGCAATTTCGTCAACAAGTAAAAAAAAAATTTATTACTTTGTGTTTTAATTATTTAGTTTACTAAAACAAATTCCTGTTCCTGTCCATTGTAGGGGATTGTAGGGTTATAGGTCGGACTTGATGGACTGATGTCTTCATCAAACTCATCTACTATGCAACTATGTAGCCAATACATCTAATATTCGTTTCTCCTATATCCACTTAAAGCTGTGAATACTACTACGAGTGTTGTAATGGTGGCTATAAGGCTGAGTTCACTCGGGGTATTTTGGTTAGGATTTTGAGTCCAAATCCGCCTCAACATCCTGACCAAAAAAGACGGTTCCCATTGAAATCAATGAGAGCCGGTCAGTTCTTTTTTCCGGGAGCCGCTTGTTCCGGCTTCTGGAAAAAAGAAGCGACATGCTCATTCTTCAGGTGGCCTCACGACTCTGCATGAAGACACTCCCTCCTCCCAACTAGGCCCATTCATTTGGGCCTAATCCGGCTCAGAGTGCTACGACTGGATACTGGTGTACTGCACCGGTATCCAGTCACTGCTACCCGTATTTTGGAACGGAACCTGAGGCGGCCTCCATGTTATATTCCGGTCCAAAATACCCCGTGTGAACCAGGTCTAAGATGGCTAGATGGCTATATAAGTAGCTATAACTTCTAAGAAAGCCTCATTCATTACCAGAGTCATATTTAACATCGCTGAATATAATATTACAATGTTACACATTTGTCATTTAAGGGAAAATGGTCTATCCGCAATGACAATGATGGATCATGAAGCTTTATCGAGAATGTTTGATTTATGTTGCGCAGAATATTTATCCTGCATGGACAATTTGCTATCAATTATTTATTATATGCAATTTATGTTCTTAGAATATAACAGGTCTATAAGGTTCTTTTTTTAGCTATAAAATGAACATGGTCAATTCCACCTCAGTAACTGACTTTGTCTTGGCTGGTCTGGGAATTCATGAAGATCTTCGAGTGATTGTTTTCTTAATTATTCTGCTTTTTTACATAGTAGCCTTAGTAGCAAATCTGTCTATTATGCTTATCTCTATTTTTGATCTCACTCTCCATACACCCATGTATTTCTTCTTGTACAACTTGGCTTTCCTTGACATTTTTTACTCATCGGTGGTTGTCCCCAAGATGCTGACAGATCTTATGTCACAGAAGAAGATGATCCCATTTTATGGTTGTATGCTACAAGTCCATTTCTTCCATTTCTTGGGTAGTACAGAAGTTGTACTATTTTCCGCCATGTCCTATGACAGATATGTTGCTATTGCACATCCTTTGAGATACTCAACCATTATGAGTTACAAGGTCTGTATTGGTTTATCTTTGTCGTCTTGGGTTATTGGATTTTCTCATGCATCGGTCCACAGTATAATGACTGCAAAACTCCCTTATTGTGGACCGAATGTAGTCAAACATTTCTTCTGCGATGTCAAACCATTGCTTGACTTGGCCTGTACAGATGTCTCGCTGAATTACAAGCTCCTTGTTAGAGTGACTGGAACTCTCGCTACGACGACGTTAATGTTGACTGTCCTTTCCTACGTCTTCATTAGTAAATTTCTTACAAAAATAAAGACCTTGCAGGGACGAATGCGCGCATTGTCTACATGTAGTGCCCATTTTACTGTGGTGACTCTCCAGTATGGGACAGCCATATTTACCTACATGCGTCCATCTACAGAGGGTTCTCTAGATCAAGACAGAGCAGCTGCCATTATGTTCTCCGTTATAACCCCGGCCTTAAACCCAATAATTTATACATTACGGAACAAAGACATGAAGAAAGCTTTCAAGAAATTATTAAAATCATCTCTATAACTGTATATTGACACAAAAAACAGACTGAGTTACAGCTATTAAATTAAAGGGCAGCGATTCACTCCGGACATGTGTGTTTAGGAAATACACTAGTGAGAAAAAATATGGAATTTTTTTTCGAGAAATAAGTAGATTGTTGAAGTTTAATGGCTTACAAAGGGGAAAGATTTGTTCATTCTGAAGAGAAGCCAGAGTACACCAGCCTTGCAGCCCTGGAGTCTTGGGTTTGAATCCCGCCAGGAACAACATCTGTAAAGAGTTTTATATGTTATCCCCGTGTTTTCGTGGATTTCCTCCCATACTCCAAAGACATACTGATAGGAAAAAATGTACATTGTGAGCCATATATGGGGGAGAAGTAGGAGTAATCTTTCGTGGATGGATGATCATGTCTCCAGGTGTCCATCAGACCAGTATCCTCTGGGATAGTGCTGACTTGCCTGAAGACAAGTCTAAGAGGGGGTTTAGGGTGACGTTTAAATCTTCTCCCAATACAACTTCACCTTGAGAAAACTGTAAAGCAGATCTACTCCAGGGTCCCTGGTCGTGGTTTGGTGCGTATATATATATATTACATCTCTTGGAGAAAGAGAATATCTGTTTTCAACTTTATGCCAATGCGTAGCACTCCGTGTCTCTTGTGTGGTGAGTTCAGTCCATTGGTGTTGAACAAAGTCAATGCAATAGAAAAATCACAGCCCAAGTTGGCCTAAAATTTGGTATAAACTTAAGCATCCAAAAGCATATTCATATCAAATTCGAATACAATGTCCAAAAACATATATATATATATATATATATGGGTCACTCACTCTTCACAGCGTATAAGAAAATCGCAGCGAGACTTCTTGGTTCCTCCGGCTTGGAACACAGATACAAACAACATGGAAAAAGACGTGAAGTCCAGCGAAATCCTTATTGATAAAAATTGTTCACTTTATTTAATCCATGATAAAAAATACATGCATCTCCATATATAGTGCGTGGCTCAAGGCGTATGGATGACTGAGACCACAGCAAATGTCAGTAACAGACTTAGACTGAGACTTAGCTGGTCAGTCTAAGTCTGTTACTGACATTTGCTGTGGTCTCAGTCATCCATACGCCTTGAGCCACGCACTATATATGGAGATGCATGTATTTTTTATCATGGATTAAATAAAGTGAACAATTTTTATCAATAAGGATTTCGCTGGACTTCACGTCTTTTTCCATGTTGTCATTGGTGTTGAAGGTGGTGGCTGTGACTGTTACTGTAGTCATTCTAGTATATGGTGAGAGGTACCCTGCAAGTCAGGTCACTAAGGCTGCCGGTGCCTTTAGGAGAGACGAGGTCTCCGTCTGGCGCTCAGGAAAGCAAGAAAATAGGAGAGTAGTAAAGAGAAGGAGATTCTATAAAAGTTATCAAAACCTCATATGCACCTCAAAATCATACCAATAGAAAGCAAAGATCATCCCTCAAAAAACAAGCCCTGAACCAGCTCTGTCAACTGAAATATAAAAATGTTACTCATCTTAGAAGATGGTCATGCAAATATAATTTTACACGTACAAATGTGTTTTTTTGTTCTGCAAAATTTTAATAATGTTAAAAAAAACAATATAAATGAGGTATTGCCGTAATCCTGCTGTCCTGCAGAATAAAGGGAACATGTTACTTATGCTGTACGCAACATTAAAAAAAATAAAAGGTAAAACGCAATGCCAGAATTAAGTTGTTATGGGCAACCTGAAAAAAATGGGGTCATTAAAAAAAAAAAAAAATCTCATACAGTAAAAAAAAAAAAAAAATCATCCCTCATATGGTCACATCACCAGGAAAATAAAAAAGATATAGCTTGTACAAAAAAAAAAAACAAAGTGCCAAATCATTAGAATACAATTGGCTGCGGCAGGAAGGGAATGTATAAGCAGTGCGAGCTTGTAGCAGGTGACTCTGCAATTTTAGAGCTTACAAGGGAAAATAAATTAAGTGAACCCCCTAGAGTGCCCCGCATAATCATAGGAGCTATTGGAGATGTAGTAGGGAATTTGGTGTACCTAATGTACTCCGCACAGTTTATGTATTCACTTTTCACCATTCGCTGTGCAGTCCCATCTGGGATACTGATGCTTACTACACCCCCTGATAAACTCTTTGAGGGGTGCAGTTTTCAAAATGGGTCACTCCTTATGGGATTCCACTTTTCTGGTACAATAGAGGCTCTGCAAACATGACATGGTGTCTGGATACCAAACATCTTAATCTGTACTTCAAAACCTGAATAGTGCTCCTTTCCTTCTCTGCCCTCCTGTTTGCCAAAACTGCAGTCTATGCCACATGTATGACTCTGGTATACCCAGAATAATGTACGTTATGTCATATGTGGGTATAAACTGCTGTTTGGGTACAGAAGGGAATGAGCGATATTTGTTTTTTGGCGCACAGATTTAGACTTTGGATTTCATGACACTTTTGCAGAGCTCCTGAAACATCAGTAAACTGGAATCCCCTGACATGTGATCCCATTTTGTTAACTATACCCCGCCTGAAGCAATTTATCTAATTATTGCTATAACTAGAAATGAATATGCAGCTGAAAGTGAAAGTTGAAAATGGCAATTTTTCAAGGAATATGTAATTTCAATGCATAATATTTTGTGCCCGGCTTGTATCAGAGATGAATGCTTCAAAAGCTGTTGTGCCTGGGATACCCACTTACAGTTTTTGGAGAGTGTGTCTCTGCTGACGCAAACTGGGCACAAAATATTGGACACTGAAATGGCGTAACTCTAGAAAAATTGCAATTTTCCTTTTTCATTATCAGCTGCGTAATCATTTATTAAAATTAAATGAATGCAATACTCAAGGATTAAAGAGGCTCACTATACCACTTGATAAATCCCTTGAGGGGTCTAGTTTTCAAAATGGGGTCACAAGTCTGTGGATTCCAATTTACTGGCTATTTAGGGGCTCTGCAAAAGTGGCATGACCTCCAAAAACCAAACTATTCTTCAAAAACCAAAATAGCGCACCTTCCCTTCTGTGTCCGACTGTGCCCAAACAGCAGTTTGTACCCACATATGACATTAAGTATGTTATCCTGGGTACACCAGTGTCATACATGTGGGCATAAACTGCTGCTATGGCACACATGAGGGTGCAGATGAGAAGGAGCGTTATGTGGCTTTTGGAGAGTAGATTTACATTGTTGGATTTTGGACACCATGCCATATTTGCAGACACCATAAAACTGCCCCTACACAATGGGGTCCCTTCTTGGGGAATTCCAATTTACTGTCACCTCCAGGGATCTGGAAAAAAAAAACAAAAAAAACATGGTGTCCAGAAATTCCCTTTGAATCTGTACTCCAAAAGTTAAAAAGTGCAGTGCTTCAACTCTTCTAAGCCCTGTTGTGTGCCTAAGCTGCAGTTTACAACCACATATTTAACTTTTTTGTACCCAGGATAGCCCACTTCATAGTTTTGAGTACATGTTTCTGATGACTCAAAATGGGTACAATGTATTGGGCACCAAAATGGCAGATTTCTTTTAAAAATTTCAATTTTCACTTTGTACATTAATTTTTGGGAAGCATTTTTAGGCTCAAAATGATAATAGCCATTGAGAAGTTCTGTAGCTGTAGTTTCTAGAATGCAGTCATTTTTGAGGGATTTCCATTGTTTTGGTACAATGGGGCAAAAAAGTATTTAGTCAGTCACCAATAGTGCAAGTTCCACCACTTAAAAAGATGAGAGGCGTCTGTAATTTACATCATAGATAGACCTCAACTATGAGAGACAAAATGTGAAAACAAATCCAGAAAATCACATTGTCTGATTTTATAAGAATTTATTTGCAAATTATGGTGGAAAATAAGTATTTGGTCACCTACAAGCAATCAAGATTTCTGGCTCTCACAGACCTGTAACTTCTTCTTTACGAGTCTCCTCTTTCCTCCACTCATTACCTGTAGTAATGGCACCTGTTTAAACTTGTTATCACTATAAAAATACAAGAAAACTGGAAAAGGAGAGTAAACAGGATGGCACTGCTAAATATACGGATGTGAGTCCTGGTAAGCTGGAGGTATATATGAGGAATAAAACCTTTTATATTGAGAGCCGTGGGGGTGCTCAACAACCAGAAATACAGCACTGTGGCAATAACAAAATAGTAGAAAAATTGGAAGGGCACTCACCCACATCGAGGCTCGTCTTTGTAAAAAACTTCTTTATTTGAGGCAATACATATCTAAAAGCAATAAGTGCAGGGAGGGAAGAACAGCATGCAAAGGCAAAAGGCAACAGCCGTTTCGCGCAGCTATGTGCGCTTTCTCAAGCCATAGAATGCAAAAAATTTTGCATTCTATGGCTTGAGAAAGCGCACATAGCTGCGCGAAACGGCTGTTGCCTTTTGCCTTTGCATGCTGTTCTTCCCTCCCTGCACTTATTGCTTTTAGATATGTATTGCCTCAAATAAAGAAGTTTTTTACAAAGACGAGCCTCGATGTGGGTGAGTGCCCTTCCAATTTTTCTACTATTTTACTATAAAAATACACCTGTGCACACCCTCAAACAGTCAGACTCCAAACTCCACTATGGTGAAGACCAAAGAGTTGTCAAAGGACACCAGAAACAAAATTGTAGCCCTGCACCAGGCTGGGAAGACTGAATCTGCAATAGGCAACCAGCTTGAATTGAAGAAATCAACTGTGGGAGCAATAATTAGAAAATGGAAGACATACAAGACCACTGATAATCTCCCTCGCTCTGGGGCTCCACGCAAAATCTCACCCCGTGGGGTCAAAATGATCACAAGAACGGTGAGCAAAAATCCCAGAACAACGTGGGGGGACCTAGTGAATGAACTGCAGAGAGCTGGGACCAATGTAACAAAGCCTACCATCAGTAACACACTACACCGCCAGGGACTCAGATCCTGCAGTGCCAGACGTGTCCCACTGCTTAAGCCAGTACATGTCTGGGCCCGTCTGAAGTTTGCTAGAGAGCATTTTGATGATCCAGAAGAGTATTGGGAGAATGTCCTATGGTCTGATGAAACCAAACTGGAACTGTTTGGTAGAAACACCACTTTACGTGTTTGGAGGAAAAAGAATACTGAGTTGCATCCATCAAACACCATACCTACTGTAAAGCATGGGGGTGGAAACATCATGCTTTGGGGCTGTTTCTCTGCAAAGGGGCCAGGACGACTGATTCGGGTACATGAAAGAATGAATGGGGCCATGTATCGTGAGATTTTGAGTGCAAACCTCCTTTCATCAGCAAGGGCATTGAAGATGAAACGTGGCTGGGTCTTTCAACATGACAATGATCCAAAGCACACCGTCAGGGCAACGAAGGAGTGGCTTTGTAAGAAGCATTTCAAGGTCCTGGAGTGGCCTAGCCAGTCTCCAGATCTCAACCCTATAGAAAACCTTTGGAGGGAGTTGAAAGTCCGTGTTGCCAAGTGACAGCCCCAAAACATCACTGCTCTAGAGGAGATCTCCATGGAGGAATGGGCCAACATACCAACAACAGTATGTGCCAACCTTGTGAAGACTTACAGAAAACGTTTGACCTCTGTCATTGCCAACAAAGGATATATAACAAAGTATTGAGATGAAATTTTGTTACTGACCAAATACTTATCTTCCACCATAATTTGCAAATAAATTCTTACAAAATCAGACAATGTGATTTTCTGGATTTGTTTTCTCATTTTGTCTCTCATAGTTGAGGTCTACCTATGATGTAAATTACAGACGCCTCTCATCTTTTTAAGTGGTGGAACTTGCACTATTGGTGACTGACTAAATACTTTTTTGCCCCACTGTACTTTAGGGGCTCTACAAATGAAACATGACACCTGAAAACTAATCTTCCCAAAACCTGCCCTCCAAAAGCCAAATAGTGCTCTTTCCATTCTGAACTTCACCACATACCCATACAGTAATTTACAACCACGTATGGGGCATTTCTGTGTTCAGGAGAAATTTTGTAACAACCTGTGTTGTGTTTTTCTTCTTTATCCCCTTGTAAAAATTAAAAATATGGTGATAAATGGATGGTTTATTGGAAGAAAATGTAATTTTTAATTTTTACATCCCAATATTAATAGAATCTGTGAAACATCTGTAGGGTGAAAATGCTCAATATACCTCTTGAGAAATTCCTTGAGGGGTTTAGTTTCCAAAATGCAGTCAATTTGTTTTGTTTTTTCCATTATATTGGTATTTTAGGGACTCTGCAAATGCGACATGGCACCTGAAAACTATTCCAGAAAAATCTGCTCTCCAAAAGCCAAATAGTGTTCTTTCCATTCTGAGGCTTGCCATGTATTTTCTTGTGAAAATGAAAAAAATGGGGCTAAATTGATGGCATAGTGGAAAAAAAGCTATTTTTAATTTTCATGTCCCAATATTTAAAAAAATCTGTAAAACAGCTGTGGGGTCAAAATGCTCACTACACTCCTTGATATGTTCTATGAGGAGTGTAGTTTGCAAAATGGGGTAATTTTTAGGGGTTTACTTTGTATTGATACTCTAGGTCCTCTGCAATTGCAACATAGCACCTGAAAACTATTCCAGCAAAATCTAAACTAGCAATAACTCTTGTTAAATTCTGTCAAGGGTGTAGTTTCCAAAATGGGGTCACTTTTGGGTGGTTTCCAATATATTAGTTACAAATGAGACATGGTGCCTGAAAACTATTCCAGCAAAATCTGCTTTTCAAATGCCAAGTCTCGCTCCTTCACTTCTATGTGCTGCTGTGTGCCCAACAATCAGTTTACACCCACTTGTGGGGTATTTCTGTGCTTAGGAGAAATTGCATAAGAACATGTGAGATGCATTTTCTCCTGTAACCCTTTGTGAATGTGTTAGTTTTAGGGATAAATGAATGTACTATTGGATAAAAATGAAATGTCTAAATTTTACCTCCATGTTGTTTTAATTCCCATGAAATGCTTAAAGGGTTAACAAACTTCCCAAATGCTGTTTTGAATTATAGATAGGGTGCAGTTTTGAAAATGGAGTAATTTATGAAGGTTTCTAATATATGGGCCTTGATAATCCTCTTCACATCTGAAGTGGTCCCTAAAAAATGATTTTGGAAAATTTTCTTGTAAATCTGGAAAATCACTTAGACTTGTAAGCCTTGTAGCATCCAAAACAAAAGGACAATTAAAAGATGATTCCAATATAAGGCAGAGATTTCATAGATAATATTTATTCATGTATTTTGGTGTTATGACTATCTGCCTGAAAAGCAAAGCGTTTCACATTTTGAAAATTGTGATTTTTTTTCTCAAATTTCCATCAAACTACCTAATTTTTTAGAAATAAATACAAAACTACTGATCAATGTTTACCATTAACATGAAGTACAATGTGTCATGAAAAAACAAACTCAAAATCACTTGTGTAAGTTATGGCATCTCAAAGTTATTGCCATATAAAGTGACACATATCAGTTTTGAAAAACGAGGCCTGGTCCATAAGGTACTTTTAGGCCCGGTCCTTAACCAGTTAAGTATTCCTAGTTTTCATAGCACAGACACATATTTTAATGTTGTACACAGATTATAAAGAATTTATATATTTTTTTAATTACCCTTGGCCCATTGAGTTTTTGATCAATGATTAAAAATGTATTTCCCTAATGGCGGATCCATTTCAGAATCCTTTGGGGCACTTAATGTTAATTGCAATATAGAAAAACATTTCCACTCAATGCTATAAATGTCGCAGGCAAAACAAATAGCCATCTCCAGCCATAGAGAGGAAACCAATCGTGAAGACTGACAATCCACCAAAGAAGATCCTGAAACTTTCTTCTTAATCAGAAAATGTAAGGATAAACCTAAGGTACAATATATGAGCAGGAATATTCTTTGGAAACCAGTTAAATAGTTTTTATATATAAATGTAATGTTTTATTAAAATCACTCGTAGGCAGCAGTAGGTATGACTTGGAGAACTTCACCAGTTCATATCCAATGGAAGAGCAGCACGCCATCATTCCTAAATTACTGTAGCTTTATTCATCCAAGCTAACAATGACGATTGAGCATGACATTGAGGGCAGTCTCGAACATAATGTATCACTGTAGTAAAATATTGAATGGTTCTAATGGTTCACTCCTTATACAAGGGATCAATTCAACAGTGGGAATAACACTTGTGCAACAAGAGACAAAAATAGTCACATAGATGCTAGGCTTGATCAAGGAATATCAGGAGGCTTATTTCTGTAGATAAGATACTCAATTACACTCTACTATCCAACCAGCGATATATTGGTGTATTGTCATTCTTGTATATTGACTGTAGAAATCTATTTGTCGCATCTTAGCTGGTGATGGGGATATTGTTTGAACTAGTAGCCCAAGTGGGGCACGTTCTATCCTACTAGCCTGAGTCCACTGCTAGAAATTTTACATTTTTCTTTTGCATTATCCCCTTCTCTCTTTATCGTCATTCTACATTGGGAATGAGCACATTACCAGATATCCATGTACAACACTTGGGCTTGCACAGTTAGGGTAAGTTCACAGGGTTTTTAGGTCAGGATTTTGGGGTCGTATCTGCCTCAAAATCCTGACCAAAAATACGGCTCCCATTGAAATCAATGGGAGCCGGTCAGTTTTTTTCTGGGAGCCGTTTGTTCCAGCTTCCGGAAAAAGAAGTGAGATACTCATTCCTTCAGGCGTATTCACCTCGCGACATCCGACTGAAGACACTTCCTCCTGACTAGGCCCATTCATTTGGGCCTAATCCAGAGTGGAGCGCGCGACTAGAAACCGATGCACTGCACCGGCATCCAATCACAGCTACCCGTATTTTGGATCGGAACCTGATGTGGCCTCGGTCTTAGGTTCCAGACCAAAAAACCCCGTGTGAACTTACCCTTACAGTAGGGTGCTTGTAAATGATGATCACAATTCTAAACTACGAATGGCCACCACCACTTACCTAGTTTCACCAAAAAAACAGTCCTAATTTAAGGCATACTTTATGTATCGTTGCATATTTTTATGCCCAGATGTAATGCACCATCATATAGAAGTATAGAAGCACGAGAAGCAAATTCCCATTAGAACTAGACACGAGGTTGATTTTTTTTTTTTTTTTTTTAGGAGGGTATCAAAAAAACACAGATGCACTTTAAGTATTTAAAAACAGTATGTAGACGCTGGAGTAATATTTTGTTTGGGGGCATTCTAATGCCACAATGAAACTACTCGTAAAATAAAATGTGTTATTTTGGTGCATTATGTATGTGTTACTATAGGGCTTAAGGAACGGCATATTCCAAATTACATAGCATCAGAATCATACCTAAATAATTTTACAATTTTGGCCACCGAATTATGACGTAAAAAAATTTGGTGCAGTGGTTTTATTTATAATTTGTGGGTTTTTTTGTATGTTTTCCATACAAAGTATGAAAGCATATGGTATATTTAGAAGCTAAGTAAATTTACTAAATAAATCTAAAACCCTAAAGCCTCCCGCACATGGAGTGGTAGATATCTTATCTTATCTTATATAGTGTACTGGGTGGCCATATTATGCTATCCTTCAGATATTCTCTCTTAAAAACCAGGTAGAATACTAAACCTCCATAACACAACATTTGTTTTGATAAAGAATAGGAAAACAGAGAGTAAGACATGACCAAGTTTCAACCTTGAAATGTGATCCTTCTGTTCGTGGGAATTACCAGCCTCAACTTCAGGTCTTGTGAGGAACTCCCAGCATCATACAGTAGTTATTTATGCTGTTAGGAGTCCCTGCATCTCAGCAACACTGGAATTTGTATGAGACAATATGTAGCTAAGAGGTAGGGACTAGGGTTGATCGGATTCCGATCGGCGATCAAGTAAATTTCACGATCGAGATTGGAATTCCGACCCGATCTTTTCCAGTGGGATCAAGATCGGAGGTTATCTCAAGATCGGCTCAACCCTAAAAGTGACTTTTCCCATAGAAAAGCATTGACTAGGGTTGAAGATCGGGATCGGAAAAGATCGGATTCCGATCGGCGATCGAGCAAATTTCACGATCGGGATCGAGATTGGCTGGAAAATGATCGGAATTTGAATTTTAAAATCGATCTTGAAATCTCAAGATCGGCTCAACCCTAGTAGGGACTCCTACCATCATATAGAACCATACTGCTAGGAGTCCTTATCGCGGCATAAGGTAAATCTAGCCAACACGTGAACCGAGTTCCATGGCTGAAACTTGGTTATTTGAATGAGGGGTAACTTATCATCGCAAGATAAAAGACTGAATCCTCTGGAGATCTTGACGACCATCAGTTCTACAGACTTTCATTTATTGACATGTATTACTGCTCTAAAATCCCTTAGCGAAAATCTATACACAAATTGTGTACATTTTAGTAGATATCTTATTTATGAAGCCTTTTCTAATAATATTTCAGGACTCCTCGATTTCATCTTACGATCATTTTTTTCTTGAACGAAAAATCTAATCCAATTTCAAGTAAAACAATTTCTAAAACTTATAATATTTAATGCATTGCCCTGGGTCTACAAAATACAATGATTGCTTCTATTTAGCCATATTGGGTTCACAATACAATATATGAAATGGACAAGCACAACTGCTCCATGGTGACTTACTTTGTCTTGGACGGTCTGGGAGCTCAAGATGATCTTCGGATGATCCTCTTCGTAAGCATTTTATTATTTTACATAGTAACCTTGGTAGCAAATCTGTCTATAATAATTATCCCTATTTTTGATTCTACTCTTCATACACCAATGTATTTCTTCTTGTATAACTTGGCTTTCCTTGACATCTGTTACTCATCGGTGGTTGTCCCCAAGATGCTCATAGACCTTATGTCACAGAAGAAGATGATCTCATTTTATGGCTGTATGCTACAAGTCCATTTCTTTCATTTCTTGGGTAGTACAGAAATTATATTATTTTCGGTCATGTCCTATGATAGATTTGTGGCCATTGCACATCCTTTGAGATACTCAACCATAATGAATTACAAGGTCTGTTTTGGTTTAACGTTGTCTTCTTGGGTCATTGGATTTTGTCATGCCTCGGTCCACAGTATAATGACTGCAAGGCTTCCATTTTGTGGACCAAATGTGGTGAAACATTTCTTCTGTGATGTTAAACCTGTGCTTAACTTGGCCTGTACAGATGTAACTCTGAATTTCAACCTGCTTACTGGTGTAACTGGAACAATAGCTTCAATAACCTTATCGTTGACTGTTCTTTCCTACATCTTTATTAGCAAATTTCTCATAAAAATAAAGACCTCACAAGGACGAAAACGTGCAGTGTCTACATGTAGTGCCCATTTCACTGTGGTTACTCTCCAGTATGGGACAGCCATTTTCACCTATATGCGCCCAACTACAGAAGATTCTCTAGATCAAGACAGAGCAGCCGCCATTATGTTCTCCGTCATAACCCCAGCCTTAAACCCAATAATTTATACATTAAGGAACAAAGACATGAAGAAAGCTTTACAGAAGTTGCTTAAAAGAGCTCATTGATAAATTATATGTAATAAATGTAAATCTCTTAGATATCTGAAAGTAAAATTTTTATTTGAAAGTATCTTATGTATGCAATATTATTGTGCACAGTTAAAAAAAATATTAATTTATGTTTGTTTTATTCTTAATAGAAATATACCGTTACTGTATTTTTGACAAAAAATGTAAACAAAAATTTTTACTCACTTGTTAAAATTATTTTTAGATTTATAATAATTTCTGAATATTTTATTTTTAATTTTAATTCATCTATAGTTACATAGTTACGTAGTAGATGAGGTTGGATGAAGACATCAGTCTATCAAATCCAACCTATAACCCTACAGTTCCCTATAATGTTGATCAAGAGGAAGCCAAAAAAAACATGAGACTTATGCCAATTGCCCCATTTCAGTGGAAAAATTCCTTCCCGACTCTATTATAATTGTCTGATGTGACCTAGATCTGCATCATGGGGTCATCAATATAGATAATGTGTGCTTTATTAGATTAGTGTTTTGGTTTTTTTTTTCTTAAAAATCATAGAAAGACCCAGTGATTGTATATTGCACTTTACAATATTCCCACCAAAGTCTATGTGTCATTTCCCCGAGTCTTTGTTGCTGGACCCTGTTTGTTTGTTTTTTTATGTAGATTGTGAGCCCCATAAAGGGATCACAATGTACTTTTTTTTTCTCCTATCAGTCCTGTGTTTGTAGAATGGGAGGAAATCCACGCAAACACAGGGAGAAAATACAAACTCCTTGTAGATGTTGTTCCTGGTGGGATTCGAACCCAGGACTCCAGCGCTGCAGTGCTAACCACTGAGCCACTGTGTTGCCCCGCTTGACCCTGTCTGTGTCACTGAGGTACCACAGACTATATCCCATTCCCTTTCTGTCCATAATGGGTATGTGACCTCATCCTTGACTCTGGATGCATTTGAAGGGTGTGCTTATTAAACACAGCTCCCTACTTAAAAAAAAAATTCACTGCAACTGGTGCTCCAATAGGAAACCCCATTTGAACACTATTCATGAATTGCAAACTGCTCAGCCAGAAACCAAATCATCTCAGAGTCCGCATACCAGCACCTCCATGTAGACCACAATAAATTTTAGGCATATCGTACAAAAGTGGTCACTTCGAATATACTCACTATCAGAACCTCCTTGGGCCACCTTGCTCTTATACTGCCAACCATTGTTGAACCATTCCATGTTTTCTAAATCGATCTTTATAATACATATGCTATCATCATCGACTGGACCTATCGTGTGTTCCTCTCATCATTTCTGAGCCTTTATTCAGGTGTTATTTCCCCTATAGTTGTTGCAATATCTTCTTATCATTTGAGTTGCCTACTTTTTATGTAATTGATCCATATGGGCCTTGAACATCACCCTTTGGTTAAGGTGTAAATACCATGGTATTATCTGCCCACTGGATACTCTATCAGGCCTATTACTCACCATGTTACTGTCTCACCTCTGATGTGACGGCCATGTTTGGATTATACACTGTCTACTAATAAGTATGTGGACACCTGTGGTAGAATAGAAAATCAACATTTATTTATATTCAATAGTTGGTAGAACCCAGCAGATGGTATTGATCGACACAATACTCCCGGATGCCTGGTGATACTCCTGGTGTACGTGAGACATCGGTTGGGTGCGGTTTCTATGGCCAACACTCGTCGGTCTCTATCTCCCAGTTTTGGGGGTCTATCAACTCAGAGTCAATGGGAGGCTTTTTTTTTCATTGCTGAAAATTCAGCGCCAAATAAAGCGCCATTTTCCTCTGTGTGAATGGACCCTCAGGGCAAAATTCCAACAATCACTGGGTATATTCCTGTCGGTATAAACAGTGTCAAGTTTTTCATTTGAAGCATCCCTGTGTTTTACAATCGGGTTCCAATACTATACATCATTGTATACTTATATATTCTATATACCAACATGATCGATTACATTCATCCAAGAGAACTGCACATGCGAAAGTATAGCGGGGGAGCATGCATATCTCGTATATACCTTCAATGATGTTTAATGATGCAGATCTATATGCACAATCATACACTACACCCTTCACAGAATATATCAAGGGGTATAGTGAGCACTTTGACTTCACAGCTGTTTCACAGATTTTATTAACATTGAGAAGTGAACATGAAAAATTATTTTTTTTTTCAATATACCATACATTTAGTACCAAACTTTTCATATTTACAATCAGTTAAAGAAGAAAAAACACAACCCAGTTGGTTACACCATATCGCCCGAATACAGAAATACCCCACATGTGGTTGTAAACTTCTATATGTGATGGAGCTTGGAATGGAAAGAGCGGTATTTGGCTTTTGGAGGGCAGATTTTGCTGGAATGGTTTTCAGGTGCCATGTCGCATTTGCAGGGACCCTAAAGTATCAGTACAATAGAAACCTCTAATAAGTGACCCTATTTTATAAACTACAACCAACCCTAAAGGAATTTCTCAAGGGGTATTGCCATTTTGAGCCCAAGAGTGTTTCATAAAAAATAATGTACAAATGAAAAATTAAAATTTATGCAAAATATGCAGTTTTCATGTGTATTGTGCTGCACCCACTTTGTGTCATCAGAGACACGCACTCCTAAAACTATTAAGTGGGCTAACCCAGGTACAAAAAAGTTGTATATGTGGGTGTAAACTGTTTTTGGGCACACATCAGGGCTCAAAAGGGAAGTAGCAGTGCATTTTTTTGCTTTCAGAGTATAAATGTAGAGGGACTTTCTGGACGCCATGTTGTTTTTGCAGAGACCCAGAGGTACTAGTAAATTGGAATTCTCCAAGAAGTGATTCTATTTTGTAGGGACAGTTTTAGGGTCTCTGAAAACTTGGCATGGCATCCAAAAACCTGATGTGTTCCAAAAGCACATAGCTCTCCTTCTTCTGCGCCTTGCTGTGTGCCCAAATTGTAGTTTAAACCCACGTGTTTGACACTAGTGTACCCAGGACGTATTTATGTAATGTATTTAATGTCATATGTGGGTATAAACTGCTGTTTGGTCATAGCCAGGCACAGAAGGGAAGGGGTGCTGGTTAATTTTTTGAAGCATGGTCTGGTTTTTGGACATCATGCCACCTTTGCAAAGCCACTGAATTGGCTGTAAAGTGGAAGCTGCAGACATGTGACCACATTTTGGAAACTACACAACTGAAGGAATTTGAGCATTGCATTAGTTTAATTTACAGAAATGAATGTGCAGCTGATCATGAAAAGTGAAAAATTAAATTACTAAATCCAACACAACAGCATGTCCAATCTCAGTTCTTCAAGGGTTAGAAGAAGCCTGCAGAAGATGTCAACATACAACAGACACTACAATGAAGTGCAGGAGTGATAAGTGACACTGTTGGTATTATTCTGGGGTCCCCAACGTATTACAGTGGTTCATGGGTGATGAACCCCCCAAATTTTTGCATTTGGACATAGAATTCTTGGAAAATTTGTAATGAACCTGGCTCATTCGTGCAAATCAGGCCACAAAAAATTTGAATTCATTATTGCACAGTTTAGGTAAAATTCAGTGATGTAACAAAAGTCTTGTGGGCCTGGGTGCAGACTTTTGTCTGGGCCCCCTTCCGCCTTCCCGTGGTTGGCCCCACACAGTATTATATGCCCAGCAGTGGCCACCCCAGTATTATATGCTCCGAACAGCCCCCTTCTGCTCGGGTGCTATTATTATACTCTGGGGTCTCTTCAGATCCCTGAGTATAATAATATCCATAGTGATCCAGGGCCCCGGCCGTCTCTACTGTAAGTAAAAGGTAAGCAGGTATTCATTGTAAATAAATATAGGTCTGACCTTTGCATTTTCCTAATAATGGTTAAACATTAAGTCTCTTGATGTTGAATGAATTAGAGAAATCCTTCGCGGACCACGTCCACTGGGACACTTAACATCAATTACTACATAGAAAATAATCTACTCAGCCCTATATATATATATATATATATAAAACAGTGAAAAACAATTACTACATTTTTCCAATCAGATTGCTCCGAGTGAGTCCTCAAGACTGAGAATTGAACAAAGATGATTCTCATGTTATCAATAACAAGAAAAGTCAACAACAAGAAAATCTAGAGACAAGGTTAAGGTATGTGAAGATGAAGATTTTTTTTGTCAGTGGATAATATTTTTATTTCCCTGTCTATTTACCATAAAATTATGTACTGCAACAAAATAGGATACAAGATGGATAGGTGACAGATGGACGTGAGTATGCGCCATCCAAATTGGATTTGCACTCCTCACCTAGAAAGATACAGTATATACTGTGCTGCTTTGGACTTTGTTCTAGTGATACATAGATAGAGAGTTGATTCCAAAGATAAATTTAAAAAATCTTTAAAAAAGCAAAAAAAAAAAAAAAAAAAAACCCTACAACGTAGAATTTAACTGTCCCACCATTGCCATTTTCCATCTGTCCAATTTTATTTTTTACTCCCCACCTTCCAAAATTCATAACGTTGTATTTTTCTGTTTACACAGTATGAGTTTTTATTTTTTGCAGGACAATTTGTACTTCCTAAAGGTGCCATTTAATATTCTGTATGATGTACTGGGGGGGGGGGGGGGGCTGCATGTGTGTCATTTTCACATGGGTTAAGTCTTTATGGCAAAGATGAATGATTAGTCTATTTTACGCTTGCACAATGACTCAAGTAGCATGCTGCGAGCACAATAAAAAAATTCCAATGCTTGTAGAAACACTCAATTAAAGAAAAAAAAATATTCCTGTATTTTATATATAGAGAGGGTTTTTTACATATCAATATTGATTATTCTGTTAGGCTATGCTTAACGGAGCAATGGTTAAATTGGAATTATTTATGTTTGAGCTTGTTGAAGATGGTATAATGGTCTGAAGAAAGGGATTAGAGATGAGCGAGTAGTATTCGATCGAATACCTCGCTCCCATAGGAATGCGTGTAAGCGGCTGAACACCAAGGGGTTAAGCGCACTGGATATTTGATGTGCTTAACCACTTTGTGTTCGGCCGCTTACACGCATTCCTATGGGAGTGAGGTATTCGATCGAATACTACTCGCTCATCTCTAAAAGGGATACATTCTCCAAAACATGTTATATCTTTATATCTATCTTTATATCTAAATTTATCTGGAATCGTTGTTTGGTGAACCATTCATCTGTCGGAAATACAAAGAAGAAAGCGTCACCATCAATATCAGCATCCTATTATCTCTACACATTTCGATTTATTCTGGCCTGGACGATTTAATGGCAAGATTCCAAGGATCTCAGCACCCTGATAAGCCTTCAAACTGTAGTATCACAACAAGATACCATCCAAGGTTCTTATCCAACTCACAAGGGATCACGTTTGTGTGTTTTTTCCTTACAGAATTTGAGGATTTGCTCCTGTATGGTAGAGTATCCTGGAGAAATTCTCCCCTAGAAACAACAGGTGAATGTTGGTAAGGATGTTGGCATTGTATTGTTACTAGAGATGAGCGAGTAGTATTTGATCAAGTAGGTATTCGACAGAATACTATGGTATTCAAAATACTCGTGCTCGATCGAATATTACTCCTATTCGCAGTAAAGATTCAATTGAGAACCAGCATTGATTGGCCGAATGCTGAATGCTATACAGTGTACAGCATTCGGCCAATCAACGCCTGGTTCTGTTTTAAAAACATTACAAAACTTAAAAGTTTTGAAGAAAAATAATTTAAATCACCATATTCTGACATCTGTAAATTTTTAATATTTCTCTGTACAGGGCTGTGTAATGTGAGTTTTTTTTTTGTTTTTTTTTTAAGGACAATATGTAGTTTTTATTGATATGATGGAGATTATATGATGTTTTGATTGCTTTTTATTCCTTGTTGTTTGGTAAGGTAAATCGGCAAAAATTCAGCCATTTTGATTTTTTTTTGTCTGTTACGGCATCTACCATATGGGACAAATGTTTTTATATTTTAATAGTTCACAGGCAGTCTTCAGTGGTTACAGCACTATGACAGGGCTGGGAGCCTTGGGAAGGCTCCTAGCAGCCATGATAATGTGACGGCTCCCAGTATCGCACTGCCCCAGATTACAGATTCGCATAGGGAAACTGAAAGTAACTACTAAGATGCCGGCATTTGAGTGGTTAAATGCCAGTGATCAGAATCATCTCTGATCACAGGCAATGCTGCCAGGTCCCTGCTATGTGAAACAGCACAGACCCGGCAGCTAGTGTGCCCATGTGACACCATATATATAGTCATGCGTACTAGTGTTGAGCGAGTGGTATTCGATCAAATACCTCGCCAACATAGAAATGCGTGTAATCGGCTGAACACCAAGGGGTTAAATGCATTGACGTCCAAAAAGACAGAAACGGTGCCGTCCGTAGCTGAGAAACTGATTTGGTTATAACCTCGCATCATGCAGCAAAGGCTTCTGGGAAGTCGGGCATGTTGTTCAGGGTTGCTTGCTATAGAGGGCAGCATAACAGAGGCACTGTCTCCCTCTTTACATCTTGGGAGACAGATTTGCATATTCTTCCCATGTTGAATATTCGAAGCATTTAACCCCATGGTGTTCGGCCGATTACGCGCATTCCTATGACGGTGAGGTATTCAATCGAATACCACTCGCTCAACACTGTGTACCAATACCTGCATGTACGTTCTGGTGCGCATAGGGGTTAACCTTTAGATGCCATGGTGAGGTGTGACCGTGGAGTCTAAGAAATTATTTACACTTAAACTTTCATTCTCTATACCAAAATGTTCACCCACCCACCATGTTCATGGTGAGATTGCAGGAGATGTTCAGTAGATGGGAGACATCTGAATACTCTCAGGCCTGACAATATTTCAGTTAGAAGCTATAAAAATGGAAATCACCCGCTCTCCACATGTTACATCTAAAAGTAAATAATTTTTTTTTAGTATTTTATGGAAATGGATGAACTATCAAAATTACAATATTATTTTATACAATATCGTACATATTTGTGCAAATTCTAAAATACATATCTGATGGATGAACCCTCCGAATGTTGACATAAAAATTTCTCTGAACTCTCTTATTGATTTTCAATTTTAGTTCTTGAAAAATAAGTCAATTCCAATCTTAAGTAATAATTTTTAGAACATATGACACGAGGAATGTAAAATATGTAATTTTTTTCCTCTAGGGTATATGGTTCTCCAACAGCAAGAACGATGGCTCATAAAGTATAGAACTTTTTAAAGAAATTTTGCTGAATTGTGAAAGATTATTTTTCTAGTATTATTATTGAACTCATCTTCCTCAATCTAGAAAATTTTTGTAATTGTTTATTTTTTATTTGCTATATTGGGGTCCAGATACAACACATATACAATGAATGTAAGCAACTATACCTCAGTGACTGAATTTGTCTTGGCTGGTCTGGGAGTCAAAGACGATTTAAAGGTGATGTTCTTCTTAAGCTTTCTGTTACTATACTTGTTAACCTTGGCCACAAATCTGTCCATAATGATTATCACTATTTCTGATCTCAATCTCCATACTCCCATGTATTTCTTCTTGTGGAACTTGGCTTTCCTTGACATCTGTTACTCATCGGTAGTTGTCCCCAAGATGTTCACAGATCTTATATCTCAGGAGAAGGTGATCTCATTCTATGGCTGTATGCTACAAGTACATTGTTTCCATTTCTTCGGTAGCACCGAGGCTGTACTGTTTTCAGTCATGTCCTATGATAGATATGTGGCCATTGCACATCCCTTGAGATACTCAATCATCATAAATTACAATGTCTGTTGTGGACTTACCTTGTGTTCTTGGGTCATCGGATTTTTTCATGCATTATTACACAGTATAATGACTTCAAGGCTTCCATTTTGTGGACCAAATGTAGTGAAACATTTCTTCTGTGATGTTAAACCATTGCTTAGTTTGGCCTGTACAGATGTCTCTCTTAACTTCAAGCTGCTTGTTAGAGTCACTGGAACATTAACTGTAGTAACCTTAATGCTGACTGTCCTTTCCTACATTTTTATTAGCAAATTTCTTATAAAAATAAAGACTTCACAAGGACGAAAACGCGCATTGTCTACCTGCAGCGGCCATTTTACTGTAGTTACTCTGCAGTATGGAATGGCTATATTCACCTACATGCGCCCAACTACAAAATATTCTTTAGATCAAGACAGAGCAGCTGCCATTATGTTCTCTGCTATAACCCCAGCATTAAACCCAATTTTATATACATTAAGAAACAAAGACATAAAGAAAGCTTTCAAAAAGTTTCTTAAAATTTCCCGTTGATCTAATGTATTCAATATTATATACCATAAATACTAAATATGTTACTGAAGTTAAGAAAATAATGTATCAGTTGTATATAATGTTATACTACATAATGAATAACATTTTACTGAATTTTATTCAATAAAATCTCTTTTATTCTATGATTAGAAGACAAGTGGGATGCCCAGCTCAGTTATTGACAACCTTACTATTAGAGATGAGCGAGTAGTACTCGATCGAGTAGGTATTCGATTGAATACTACAGTATTCGAAATACTCGTACTCGATCGAGTACCACTCGCTATTCGAATGGAAAAGTTTGATGCAGAACCAGCATTGATTGGCAGAATGCTATACAGTCGGCCAATCAACACTGGTTCTTCTCCTACCTTTAGAAGTCTTCTCCGTGCAGCTTCCCCGCGGCGTCTTCCGGCTCTTCATTCACCCTGCCAGGCATCGGGCCTGGGCAGAGCCGACTGCGCATGCCCGCACTACAAGCGGGCATACGCAGTTGGCTCTGCCCAGGCCCGATGCCTGGCAGAGTGAATGAAGAGCCGGAAGACGTCGCGGGGACGCTGCAAGGAGAAGACTGCTCGGAGGATCCAGCCTGACCCTCACTTGTGGACTTGGTAAGTATAATTTGTTTGAACGTTGCCTACCCTGGAATGAGCATTTTCCCCCCCATTAGACTATAATAGGGTTCGATATTCGATTCAAGTAGTCAAATATTGAGGGGCTACTCGAAACGAATATCGAATCTTGGACATTTTACTGTTCGCTCATCTCTACTTACTATATCATTTATTAATATTATTATTTTTAGATATACTTGGTATGTATGTAAAGGGTCTGCATAAATAGCTCGATGAACTAGTGCAATAAACAACAACTAAATGACTGAACTCGTACATTGCGAGTGAAAACCTTGTCCGTTAAGGTCTTTCAATGTACAAGGAAAGTAGGAGATGAATGTACAGTAGAGATGGGTGAATCGATTCATAACAAACTGGATTTGAACCGAATATTCCAAAAAATAATTTTTTAATGAAACGGAACCATTTGCAATTCAATGCAGATAAATTAAATTGCCCTCAGCGACATGCACTGCATTCAATTATTATACTCTTGGGTCTCTTCAGAATATCCTATAATAGGTGGAGGCCCAGGGGAGGTGACTAAATAAAAAGCATTTATACTCACCTTCTATAAACTCTCTTGGGCTTCTTCATTGTGTCTGGCACTGTGTCTCTGCCTAGTGCTCTCCTGTGACATCATGCACCTGAGGTCACTATTGAGGCCAGTGATTGGGCATCATGATGCTGGGATCGCCCATGTGACCATTGTGGACCATCACAAACCTCAGTGGTGACCCTGGGCACATGACGTCATGGGAGATCGCCAGAAGGCCCAAAAGAGGTAACAGAAGGTGACTATAAATCTTTACTTATCTATTTTAAATATAATTTTATCACATTTTACAAGATACAGAAATGAATAAGATTATAGGTAATAATACAGTTTCTTGTGGAAACATCCTGAATCCATAAGGAAACACCGAAAATATAAAAAACTGAATGTGTATAACTAGCAATCAGACAAGTAACAGGGGAAGAAATAGGGAAGGGAGGGAGAAAAGGAGCAGTAACAGAGAAAACAGGGTAGGGAAGTAGGGATTAGGGTTGAGCGATCTGGATCGGGAAAGATTGGATCCCAATCGGCGATCAAGCAAATTTCATATTCGGGATCATCTGGAAAATGATTGAAAATTGGATTTTAAAAACGATCCTGAAATCTCAAGATCTGCTCAACCCTAGTAGGGATACATTGGTAAGATTTTCTAAGGAGAGGAGTAGGTGTGAAAAAGGGAAGAGGAATTAAAAGGCTACAGTGATAAGAGTTGGAGATGAGACATCAGGGATGTAGAGGGTAGTTATCCAATCAGGGTTACCAAGAAGAGTAAAATAGTTTGTCAGATCCCCCACGGAGGACCAGCAATTTTTCATAGGAACAATTGATAAACACTTAGATGGTAATTTCTTAATAGGATTGAAATTTGGTGCCACAAGGGTTTAATTAATGGACATCTCCAAGAGAGATGGAGTGATCCAAAGCCTATAGAGCATCTCCAACATATAGAGCTGACTGTAGGATGTACAGTCCTATGAAAAAGTTTGGGCACCCCTATTAAATCTTAATCATTTTTAGTTCTAAATATTTTGGTATTTGAAACAGCCATTTCAGTTTGATATATCTAATAACTGATGGACACAGTAATATTTCAGGATTGAAATGAGGTTTATTGTACTAACAGAAAATGCGCAATATGCATTAAACCAAAATTTGACCGGTGCAAAAGTATGGGCACCTCAACAGAAAAGTGACATTAATATTTAGTACATCCTCCTTTTGCAAAGATAACAGCCTCTAGTCGCTTCCTGTAGCTTTTAATCAGTTCCTGGATCCTGGATAAAGGTATTTTGGACAAACAATTCAAGTTCAGTTAAGTTTGATGGTCGCCGAGCATGGACAGCCCGCTTCAAATCATCCCACAGATGTTCAATGATATTCAGGTCTGGGGACTGGGGTGGCCATTCCAGAACATTGTAATTGTTCCTCTGCATGAATGCCTGAGGATTTGGAGCGGTGTTTTGGATCATTGTCTTGCTGAAATATCCATCCCCGGCGTAACTTCAACTTCGTCACTGATATTTGAACATTATTCTCAAGAATCTGCTGATACTGAGTGGAATCCATGCGACCCTCAACTTTAACAAGATTCCCGATGCCGGCATTGGCCACACAGCCCCAAAGCATGATGGAACCTCCACCAAATTTTACAGTGGGTAGCAAGTGTTTTTCTTGGAATGCTGTTTCTTTTTGGACGCCATGCATAACGCCTTTTTTTATAACCAAACAACTCAATTTTTGTTTCCAAAATGAAGCTGCCTTGTCCAAATGTGCTTTTTCATACCTCAGGCAACTCTATTTGTGGCGTACGTGCAGAAACGGCTTCTTTCTCATCACTCTCCCATACAGCTTCTATTTGTGCAAAGTGCGCTGTATAGTTGACCGATGCACAGTGACACCATCTGCAGCAAGATGATGCTGCAGCTCTTTGGAGGTGGTCTGTGGATCGTCCTTGACTGTTCTCACCATTCTTCTTCTCTGTCTTTCTGATATTTTTCTTGGCCTGCCACTTCTGGGCTTAACAAGAACTGTCCCTGTGGTCTTCCATTTCCTTACTATGTTCCTCACAGTGGAAACTGACAGGTTAAATCTCTGAGACAACTTTTTGTATCCTTCCCCTGAACAACTATGTTGAACAATCTTTGTTTTCAGATCATTTGAGAGCGGGCTGTCCATGTTCGGCGACCATCAAACTTAACTGAACTTGAATTGTTTTGTAGAAAGAAATGGTCCAAAATACCTTCATCCAGGATCCAGGAACTGATTAAAAGCTACAGGAAGCGACTAGAGGCTGTTATCTTTGCAAAAGGAGGATGTACTAAATATTAATGTCACTTTTCTGTTGAGGTGCCCATATTTTTGCACCGGTCAAATTTTGGTTTAATGCATATTGCGCATTTTCTGTTAGTACAATAAACCTCATTTCAATCCTGAAATATTACTGTGTCCATCAGTTATTAGATATATCAAACTGAAATGGTTGTTGCAAACACCAAAATATTTAGAACTAAAAATGATTAAGATTAATAGGGGTGCCCAAACTTTTTCATAGGACTGTATATGGGATATTCTGAGAGGGGTGAAATACTACTAAGTGTGTTTGGTATTGTTCCTAGTGAGATGTACAGGATTTATATTTCTCTGTCCACTGAAAGGCAAAACCCCATTCTTTAAGAGTAAAAGTGGTGGAAAAATCATTCTCCTATGTTCAAAATTGAAGAAATCTCTACAGTACAGTAGGGGAAGAAAGAAGTTGTTCAGATGGTATTGCAGTAACAGCAGGGTCATTTTCAGTTGTAGTTTTCCTTAAGAGATAGGTTTCCATGTTGGCTTATTGAAGTACGAGGAGATAAAGGAGAGGGCCACACCTGTGATGCCAAAAGTAAAAAAAAAATAAATATATATATATATATATATATATATATATATATATATATATATATACATATATTATATTACTAGAAGGCAGTGGTCAACAGTTGCACAAGCAAGGGGCAGGTCTAGGGGAGAAGTAAAGTCATTGGGCTGTGGAAGGTAGTAGGTCATTCATTGTGTAAGACAATGATTCAGAGGTACAAGAACCCGGGTAGTAGCCATAGTGTCTGCCACAGGGCTCGGGACCTTAGTGTGCCAGAGCACAGGAGAGGTGAGTACCACTGGTTTTTATGTTTGTCACTTCCCCCTGGGACTCTAATCAGTGTACTCTGGGGTCTGAAAAGACTCCAGACTATAATAATATTTTGTGAGTGGTCCACTATGAGATATTATAATGTGTGGAGGCCACTTTGGGACATTTTAGTGTGTGTAAATGGGGTGTTATACTGTGTGGTAGTCAAAAAAGGGATCGCTATTTTGTGGGGGGTCCAAGTCAAAAGTGTTCTGAGGGACCTAGTCTTTGCTAGTTACGCCCCTGCAATGATTCATACAGTACTGTATGTCAAAAGTGAATAGGAATGTACGCTAAATAAATACCGGTCTGACCTTTAATATTTCCTATGAATGGTTAAACATTAATGCTGGGTGAATTGAAGAATCCTTTGTAGACTATGTCCACTGGGGCACTTAACGTTAATTTCTACATAAGGGATAATCCACTCAGCCCTATATATATTACAGACAATAAGACTTACTATCCTTCTCCAGTCTGATTGCTTGTGGGTTGTGAGGAAGATGCAAAGACTAAGGATTCTAAAGAAAATATAAGAATACATTTAAGGTATGGAAACATGATTTATTTACTATTCATATTGTTCTGTACTGTCACAGATAACAGGATGCAAGATGAGGAGATAGATAGATAGATAGATAGATAGATAGATAGATAGATAGATAGATAGAGAGAGAGAGAGAGAGAGAGAGAGAGAGAGAGAGATAGATAGATAGATAGATAGATAGATAGATAGATAGATAGGAGATAGATAGATAGATAGATAGATAGATAGATAGGAGATAGATAGATAGATAGATAGATAGCTAGGAGATAGATAGATAGATAGATAGATAGATAGATAGATAGGAGATAGATAGATAGATAGATAGATAGATAGATAGATAGGAGATAGATAGATAGATAGATAGATAGATAGATAGGAGATAGATAGATAGATAGATAGATAGATAGATAGATAGGAGATAGATAGATAGATAGATAGATAGATAGATAGATAGATAGATAGATCATTGCTTTCTAAAAGAAATCACTTCAATGTTTATGTCAGCATAGCTATAAGAGGGCTTGCTTTTTGTGTGATAAGCTGTTTCCTAATACCATCATTTCCCCATTTTTTATTCTAAGGGTTCATTTAATATTGAGATACACATAGTTATAGTTTATTCATGTTTAACTATCCTTCCTGAATTTAAAAAAAATATGTTTTTATGTCAGTGCTCTTTCCTGTCTGAGTTCCAATGTGACTGTTTTTTTTTTGTTTTGTTTTTTCAGGATGAGCTGTATTTTTCAATGCCACCATTTTTAGGTAATAATAAGATATATTGGTTAAGTTCTTTCAACTCTTTCTTGGGGAAAAGAGAACAAAAAATACTGACATTGTTTCTTTGTGTTACAAATTGTGCACCAATCACCCTGCGGAAGGACATTTTTCCTTTATGATATGGGTCAGTATGTTTAAAGCAATACAAGAGATGAATATATTCAGTGATTTGATATCTTTATACAATTAATGAGGTTTATGAAAAACCAAAAAGTTTTGTTGCCATGTCGCTGTATTCTAACACCCATAACATACAAAATCTTATTACTAAACTTTTCCAAGACATTTTGCTCAATTGTAAAACATTAATTCTCCAGTGCTGACCCTAAAAAATGGATTGATTGCTTTTATTTAACTATGTTGGGCTCCAGATACTATACATAAAATGGATATAAGAAATTCCACCTCAGTAACTGAATTTGTCTTGGCTGGTCTGGGAGTTGAAGATGATTTTAAGGTGATTTTCTTCTTAAGCTTTCTATTACTGTACCTGCTAACCTTGGCATCAAATCTGTCTATAATGATTATCACCATATCTGATCTAACTCTTCATACACCCATGTATTTCTTCTTGAGGAACTTGGCCTTCCAGGACATCTGTTATTCATCAGTGGTTGTCCCCAAGATGATCATAGATTTTCTGTCTCAGAAGAGGATGATCTCGTTTTATGGTTGCATGTTACAAATAAATTTCTTCCATTTCTTGGGTGGTACAGAAGTTGTACTTTTTACAGTCATGTCCTATGACAGATATGTGGCCATTGCACATCCTCTAAGATACTCAACCATCATGAGTTACCAAGTCTGTTTAGGTTTAACTTTGTTTTCTTGGGTCATTGGATTTTGTCATGGATTAGTACACTGTATAATGACTTCAAGACTTCCATTCTGTGGGCCAAATGTGGTCAAACATTTCTTCTGTGACGTTAAGCCATTGCTTAGTTTGGCCTGTACGGATGTATCTCTGAACGTCAAGCTGCTTCTTACAGTCACTGGGACATTAGCTATCTCAACCTTAATGTTAATCATCATTTCTTATGTCTTCATTGGCAAATTTCTTATAAAAATAAAGACCTCACAAGGACGGAAACGCGCATTGTCTACCTGCAGCGGCCATTTTACTGTAGTTACTCTTCAATATGGAACGGCTATATTCACCTATATGCGTCCGTCTACAGAAAATTCTTTAAATCAAGACAGAGCAGCTGCCATTATGTTCTGTGCTATAACCCCAGCATTAAACCCAATTTTATATACATTAAGAAACAAAGACATAAAGAAAGCTTTCAAGAAGTTTCTGAAAATTTCCCGTTGATCTAATGTATTCAATATTATATAATGTGTTACTGAAGTTAAGACAATAATGTATCTGTATGTATTGTTATAATATACTGTACTGAATTTTATTCAATAAAATCTCTTTTATTCTATGATTAGAAGACACGTGAGATGTCCAGCTCAGTTATTGACCACCTTACAGTATTATTGATTAATATTGTTATTAATTTTAGTTATACATGTTATGTATGTAAAGGGTTTACAGAAATAGCACAAAGAACAAGTGCGATAAACAACTACTAAGTGACTGAACTGGTACAGTGGGAGGGAAAACCTTGTCTGTAAAGGTCTTAAGTACAAGAAAAGTAGAAGACGAATGGACAGTAAAGATGGATGAATCGATTAATAACCAACTGGATTTGAACAAAAAATTCCAAAAATTTAATTTTAAATGAAACTAAACAATTTGCAATTTGTCATAGATCAACTAAAATGGCCTGTACAACATGCACTGCATTATACTCTTGGGTCTCTTCAGAATATCCTATAATGGGTGGAGGCCCAGGGGAGGTGACTAAATAAAAAACATTTATACTCACCTTCCATTAACTCTTTCAGGCTTCTTCACTGTCTGGCACTGTGTCTCTGCCTCCTCAGTGATGTCTGATGCTCTCCTGTGACATCATGGACCTGAGGTCACCACTAAGGCCAATGGTTGGGCATTATGATGCTGGTGTACCCATGAGAACATTGAAGCCCAATCAAAGACCTCAGTGGTTTACCTGAGTGCATGACGTCGAGAAAATTTCACGATCGCGATCGAAATTCCGAACACGATCTTTTTAGGTGGGATCGAGATCAGTACTATTTCCCACAATGCTTTGCTTAGCCTTCACACTGAGTATACGCTCCGCTCATTCTGAGCAGAGTGTATACTCAGTGTGAAGGGTCCGCTGCGGTTCCATAGGAATGAATGGAAGCGCCAGCACACAGCCTTAACCCCCTGTGCGCCAGCTGCCTCCATTCATTCTAATGGGAGACTAAACTAACATCTCTAGTAGCTACTTACCTCCAGAGATGGCTGGTCCGGTGCCCGGTGTTCTTGTTCTTCTTTGCCTCGCTGCCGCTCCACGCTGCTCTTCTCGCCTCGCTGCTGCCGCCTCCCAGGTTAGTGTTTAAAGAGCTAGGAAGGCGGGGCTTGTGGCTTAGTAGAGTGTGGGCGGGTACAGGGTGGGGAGACGTGATGTCTCCCCTCCCAGTACCCACCCACACTCTCCTAATCTGGGAGGCATTGGGCAGCGAGGTGAGAAGAGCAGCGTGGAGCGGCAACGAGGCGAAGAAGAACACCGGGCACCAGAGCAGCCATCTCTGCAGGTAAGTGGACACCAGGGGGGACTAAGTAGCCATAGGATTAAAAAAAATCCTCTGGCTACTTAGTGTTTCACTACATAGTGTGGATTCTAACAATTCTTAGATTCCATGCTGTATAGTGAATAGGATTGCTTTTAAAATCCGATCTCCGATTAATAAAAAAAATCCCATTGACTTGCATTGGGATCGGAATTGGGATCGAGATCGGGTTCGAATGAAAAATGATCAGAAATTGGATTTTAAAATCGATCCTGAAAAGTCAAGATCGGCTCAACCCTAGTAACAGTAACACAGTTAATGATGATATATAACTACCAATCATAACAGGGGAAGAAATAGGGGAAGGAGGGAGAAGGGGGAATACTAAAGGGGAAAACAGGGTAAGGAAGTAGGGATACATTGATAGATTTTATAAGGAGAGGGGTAGGTGTCAAAAAGGGAAGAGGTGATAACAGTTGTAGATGAGACACCAGGAATGTACAAGGTAGTTGTCCAGCCAGTGGTTCCAAGAAGAGTACAAGAATTTGCCACATCCATGATGGAGGCCTCGGAACAATTGAAAGACACCTGCATGGAAATATCTTAATAGGATTGAAACTTGGTACTACAAGGGTTTAATTAATGGACATCTCTAAACTAGATGTAAGAGTGATCCCAAGCCTGTACAGCTTCTCCAGCACATAGGGCAGACTGTGGGTTGTATAAGGAAAAGTCTAAGAGGGTTAAAAAAAACTTATAAAAAAAAAGTTTTTGGATTTGTTCCCAGCGAGATACACAGGATGCAAATTTCTTTGTCCACTGAAGGGCAATACCCCATTCTTTAACCCCTTCCAAACATCCGTCATACTAGTACTGCATATGCCGGGTGTTTAACTATGGTAGCCGCCATAGCACCGGTCGGTGCCCACATCGATATAGGAGATAAGTCAGTAATATGATATTTGAGAGTTTGGAGAGGTATAGCCAATTTAACAATTAAAGCGTGATCATGTGCAGTATACATAGTTACAGTACATAGTAGATGAGGTTGGATGAAGACATCAGTCCATCAAGTCCAACCTATAACCCTACAATCCCCTACAGTGTTGATCTAGGGGAAGGCAAAAAAAACCCCCATGAGGCTCATGCCAATTTCCCCATTTCAGGGTAAAAAATCCTTTCCAACACCAGTAGATCTACCTCTATGCCAGGCACGTAGAAAGGTTATGACTGAAGGGAGGTTGTGTTTGAAATGAAGGTTTCTAGAAGTGGGAGCAAGAAATAAGATTTTGAGTCTTTAACTTTGGACATGATAGCTTCTTGTGAAGCTCATGGTTTTATTAACACCGGTAAGATAGTTGGTTTAGAGCAAAGGCTAGATAGTAATGACATAGATTGGTGACACCCATACCAGTATGGACCATGCATTTAAACATCAAAGAGGATAGTCATGGTTTGGTGTTTGTCCAAATTAAATTATTCCTTTGTTTATGAAGAGATTTAAAGATTGAAGTCTAAATCCGTAATATTAAAGTCCTAAAATAGTATAATATTCGGGGAAGCTTTAGCATTTTGTATAATACTATTCTACCTTTCCAACCCAATTCAAATTTGGAAAATCTAATCAATTTTAATTTTTATACCTCCCCTGGGCCTACACCTATTATATACAGGGGTCTGAAGAGACCCAAATGTGTAATACTATCACTTCCTCTTTAATCCAAAGACGTTTGGACCGAAGAGAACCAGAGGATTGCTTCATCCGAACACGGGAAAAAACAAACCTTCATGGGTTTGCCAATCTCTACGGTACAGTATATATAGACAGAAGTTGTTCAGATGGAATTGCAATAACAGCAGGGTCATTTTCGGTTTAGGCTTTCCTTATGGGTTGGTTTTCTATGTTGGCTTAGTGAAGTATGAAGAGATCAAGGAGTGGGCCATTGCAGTGATGCTAAAAGTTTATCATATTATACAACATTTATTATATTAATAGAAGGTAGTGGTCAACAGTTTCACAAGCAAGGAGAAGATCTGGGGGGGAGTACAGTTGTTGGGATTTGGCAATTAGTAGGTCACTCATTGAGTAAGAAAATGATTCAGTAGCGTAAGAACCGGGGTAGCAGCCATAGAGGCTGTCACAGGACCTATAGACCCCTGATGTTTTTTTTTTTAAATAAGTCATTATTACCTGGAATAACCCCAACAGGTAACAAGCCCTATTTACTTAACAATCTCTTCTCCTGTTCATGGCCATTTCCACTTCCTGTTCTGCATCCCATATCATGTCGCTGGGACCCTCTGGGGGGCGGAAGGGGAAGCAGATGTAGCTATGAGCAGGAGTGGGGATCAGTAAGTAAGGTCACAGGCCCACAGCAAGAGTATTTATTGGATGTACCCAAAAAAATACCAATATTATTTTACTCTGAGGACTCTTCAGATCTCCAAGTGTAATGATCGGCAGGCCCAGGGGAAGTCAAGTGAACATAAAAAACAATGTTACTCACCTCTCCTGTGCTCTAGTGCGGCTCGCTGCCATCTTCAAAGCTCATTGGTGATGTCTCAGATGTCACATGGGCTGGGCTGGCATCATTATTAGAGATGAGCGAGTACTGTTCGGATCAGCCGATCCGAATGCACGCTCGCATAGAAATGAATGGACGTAGCCGGCACGCGGGAGGTTAAGCGGCTGGCCGCCGTCAAAGCGGAAGTACCAGGTGCATCCATTCATTTCTATGGAGCGTTCTGTTCGGATTGGCTGATCCGAACAGTACTCGCTCATCTCTAATAATTATGTGTTGAGGCACTTGCTTGGCTCACATGACGTCTGTGCTGGAGATCAGGAGAGGTGAATACTACTGTTTTTTATGTTTAGGACCTGCCCTAAGCCTCCGATCAGAATACTTTGGGGTGAGAATAGACTAGAGTATAATAATATTTTATAGGTGGTCCACTATGAGACATTATACTGTGTGGAGGGCTACTATGGGGCATAATACTGTATGGAGGGGTCTCAATGGACATTATACTGTGTGCTGAGGCCACTCTGGGACATAATATATTGTGAAAGGGCCACTGTGGGGCATAATTGTTAGGACTGTGCGGCAGGTACGGCCAAAGTATCAGGGTTACAGCCTGTTCCACTGTAACTTCTCAGTCTAGCATGCATGGGGTTAATTCCCTTGCAGCCGATTGGTGTGGTCGGTCTGCTGACTGACAGTAGTGTCAGCCTATGGGCACCTAGCTTGGGCACCTGGGCTGGCTGAAAAGAAAACTGGAATTTATTGAAAATAAATACAGGTGTGATCTTCAATATCTCCTATGAATGGTTAAACAGTAAGTAATGCTGGGTGAAATGGAGAAATCTCTTGTAGACTATGTCCTCTGGGGCACTTAACGTTAATTTGTACATAAGGGATAATCCACTCAGCCCCATATATATAACAGACAATAAGACTTACTATCCTTCGCCATTCTGATTTCTTGTGGGCTGTGAGGAAGATGCAAATCCCAAGACTAAGAATTATAAAGAAAATGTAAGAATACAGTTAAGATATTCCTTTAATAGTCCCACAATGGGGAAATTTCAGTGATACAGTTTCATAGATGGTACAGTAGTATATAACAAGAGAGAAACACATAGAAGCTCATGGCAGATAGAGAAATCCTAGGAATCATAGCAACTAAAAAAGAAAGAAACACAGACACACTGCAGGATCATTTAGTTCTCTGTGCAGATTGATGTTAATAATAATAATTATAATAATAATAATAATAATAATAATAATAATAATAATACAGCCGACTTGGTTGTAGGACACGAGGAGGGGGGTCACAGCATGTGGATATAACAAGCAGAAATTTTTGCAGAGGTGGGGGACATATGCAGCTATCATGATAACATGTGGTAGTTCCTTTGGTAGGTGGTGAGATCTCCTGCTCACAGCTGATAGTTCTGTATCTTGCATCAGCACTATTGTCCTTTTAACCACAAAAAATGCCCCAAATGTCCTTCATCACAAGCCGTCCTCCTCCTCCTTACCACAGTGTTCTACTGCCCCAAGGAAGTCAGAGACCATCCAGGTATACATGGTGCTGCTCTCTTGCCAAGCTTCCATAACTCCTGGGGTAGGTGGGTGATGGTAGGTTCCCAGGTTGTAACAGTGTCCCACGTGTCCACAGTAATAGAAAGAAATACCAGTCAGCTGTAGCATCTTCACACATCAGCAATTGACGCCAGAAATCATCCCTTGAACGAAGAAGTCCGCATTTCCATGTAGGTTTCTCTTCCATGCCGCATGTTGAGCCATGCTGTCCTAGCTGGGGGGATGGTAACAGGCACATGTGGAAACCAGCTGAACCAGGTCTTGAGTCATTGTCCATGCTTTACAATGGAAACAAAAGGAACAAAAAACTCCACAGGGTCTTCCATTCGATTTATAGTTGCTAAATTCATAGTGCTAGATTACTTGGTTACCGGATTCTTGAAGATACAGAGAAAAAGAGTGAAAAAGGAAAGAAAAGTTTGCTCCCAGCTTGGAGCACTGCATCAAGGCAGCCAGCCTCTCAGGGGGCGGCGCCTAAAAAAAAAAAAAAAAAAAAAAGGTATGGAAACATCTTTTTTTTCACTGTTTACTATTCATATGGAACTATGGGAAGAATATGCAAATCCGCCTTCCATGATGTAATTAGGAAGACAGTTGCTGCCTCATTGTTGCAAACCAATAGAGGGCGCTCACTAGAATGTGCAAGCCTGTCTTAAGACAGGATTCCAGTGAAATAACCCAATAATGGCTGCTCCCTTTAGCCTCATGCCCGACCTTCCAAGAGGCCTTTGTTTAGCAATGACGCTGGGATTATTACCAGGTTATAGTCTCTCAATCGAGGACAGCTGTTTCGATCTGGTTGGATCTCATCAGCCCGATGTAGAGAGGACTATAACCTGGTAGAGGTGAGAGGCTTAGACAGGGTTCGGGGGATATTGTCACTCCTTAGGGAGAGACCACCATATAGGTGTGTGGAGACTTGTTAAGCCTTTAGCACTCCACTTTGCAAGGAACTATGGGAAGAATATGCAAATCCGCCTTCCATGATGTAATTAGGAAGACAGTTGCTGCCTCATTGTTGCAAACCAATAGAGGGCGCTCACTGGAATGTGCAAGCCTGTCTTAAGACAGGATTCCAGTGAAATAACCCAATAATGGCTGCTCCCTTTAGCCTCATGCCCGACCTTCCAAGAGGCCTTTGTTTAGCAATGACGCTGGGATTATTACCAGGTTATAGTCTCTCAAGCCTCTCACCTCTACCAGGTTATAGTCCTCTCTACATCAGGCTGATGAGATCCAACCAGATCGAAACAGCTGTCCTCGATTGAGAGACTATAACCTGGTAATAATCCCAGCGTCATTGCTAAACAAAGGCCTCTTGGAAGGTCGGGCATGAGGCTAAAGGGAGCAGCCATTATTGGGTTATTTCACTGGAATCCTGTCTTAAGACAGGCTTGCACATTCCAGTGAGCGCCCTCTATTGGTTTGCAACAATGAGGCAGCAACTGTCTTCCTAATTACATCATGGAAGGCGGATTTGCATATTCTTCCCATAGTTCCTTGCAAAGTGGAGTGCTAAAGGCTTAACAAGTCTCCACACACCTACTATTCATATGGTTATGTACTGTCATAGATAACAGAATGCAAGATGGATAGATAGATAGATAGATAGATAGATAGATAGGAGATAGATAGATAGATAGATAGATAGATAGATAGGAGATAGATAGATAGATAGATAGGAGATAGATAGATAGATAGATAGATAGATAGATAGATAGATAGATAGATAGATAGGAGATAGATAGATAGATAGATAGATAGATAGATAGGAGATAGATAGTAGATAGATAGATAGATAGATAGATAGATAGATAGATAGATGATAGATAGATAGATAGATAGATAGATAGATAGATAGATAGTAGATAGATAGATAGATAGGAGATAGATAGATAGATAGATAGATGATAGATAGATAGATAGATAGATAGATAGATAGTAGATAGATAGATAGATAGGAGATAGATAGATAGATAGATAGATAGATAGATAGATAGATAGATAGATAGATAGATAGATAGGAGATAGATAGATAGGAGATAGATAGATAGATAGATAGATAGATAGATAGATAGATAGATAGATAGGAGATAGATAGATAGATAGATAGGAGATAGATAGATGGGAGATAGATAGATAGATAGATAGATAGATAGATAGATAGATAGAAGATAGATAGATAGATAGATAGATAGATAGATAGGAGATAGATAGATAGGAGATAGATAGATAGAAGATAAATAGATAGATAGATAGATAGATAGATAGGAGATAGATAGATAGATAAATAGATAGATAGATAGATAGATAGATAGATAGATAGATAGATAGATGATAGATAGACACAAAGATGTAGAATTATATTACGGTTTGCTTGACTGATTTTGTTAATTTCAGTTAGTAAAGCACAATGAAAAAGAATATCAAAGCTTGTATATCAATAATTAAATTAAACTAAGTTAATATTCCTCAACCCCTTTTAGCTCGTCTAGGACTTGGCCTATTATGTTCTTAAAGACTGTAAGATTTTTTTTTGTGTATTGTTTTTACATGACTACTTTTTTCAAGAAATTAGTTTTCAATTTTCATGTTAGCATAAACTTGGGGGCTTGTTTTTTGTGTGATAAGCAGTTTCTTAATACCATCATTTCCCCATTTTTTTTTTATTCTAAAGGTTAATTCAATATTGATATACACAGAGTTATAGTTTATTTATGTTTAACTATTCTTCCTGAAATAAAGTGTTTTTGTGTCAGTGCACTTATCCAATTTTTCTGTCTGAGTTCCATTGTGACTGCTTTTTTCCTGCAGGATGATTTGTATTTTTCAATGCCACCATGTTAATGTGCTGATAATATACAGATTAAGTTCTATTAACTCTTTCTTGGGGAATAGAGAACAAAAAATACTGACATTGTTTCTTTGTGTTTTTGAATTGTGCACCATTCACCCTGCGGAATAACATTTTTCCTTTATTATACGTGTCAGTATGATTAAAGCAATACAAGATATTAATATAAGATAAGATGAATATATTAAGTGATTTGATATGTTTGCGCAATTAATGCAATTTATGAAAAAATTAATGTTGCCATGTCACTATATTCTAACACCTATAACCTTAACAATTTTCCATCAATGTACCAGTAAGTAAGCGGGTTATTTTGTTGTAAGTTCTGTTATTTATGAGAATAATTTTGGGTGACATGCTAATATGATTTATTCATAAATGTTTATCATATTTTCAGGAAGACTGGAACAAAATAAAAAGTAATTTCACCAGTACTCTATGGTTTTGGTTTTAGTTATGTTCTAGGGAATTTGAATCTTCAAATAAAAAATACTGCTTAGTGGCCATGGCAGCAAGTCAAGTTTCTCTTAAAAACCTGTTGGCTGCAAATTTTGTGTCCCTGTTTCTGACTAGTTACGTTTCTGACTAGTTAGGTCCGCACTATTGCTACTACCGAGCTGCTTTTCCCCACTACATATATATATATATATATATATATATATATATATATATATATATATATATCTGACAAAAGTAATAATAAATGAAAATTGTATGAAGATGAACAAATGAAAGTCAGACATTGCTTTTCGCTTCAACAGAATTTTTTTTTTTTTTTTTTTAATAAACCTCATGACACAGGCCTGGACAGAAATGATGGTTCAGTAACTTAATATTTTGTTGCACAACCTTTTGAGGCAATCGCTGCAATCCAATGAGTCCTGTAACTGTCAAGGAGACTTCTGCACCTCTCAGCAGGTATTTTGGCCCCACCTCATGAGCAAACTGCTCCAGTTGTCTCAGGTATGAAGAGTGGCTTTCCCAGACTCTGCGTTTCAGCTCCTTCCAAACATGCTGATAGGATTTAGGTCAGGGCTCATGGAAGGCCATTTCAGAATAGTCCAATGTTTTCCTCTCAGCCATTCTTGGGTGTTTTTAGCTTTGTGTTTTTGGTCATTATCCCATGACCTGCGACTGAGACCAAGCTTTCTCACACTGGGCAGCACATTTCTCTCTAGAATCCCTTGATAGTCTGGAGATTTCATTGTACCCTGCACAGATTCAAGACACCCTGTGCGAGGTGCAGCAAAGCAGCCCCAGAACATAACTGACCCTCCTCTATATTTAGGGACAGTGTTCTTTTCAAGACATTCTTCATTTTTCTGTCTGTGAACATAGAGCTGATGTGCCTTGCAAAAAAGTTAGATTTTTGTTTCATCTGTCCATATATATATATATATATATATATATATATATATATATATATATAATTATATAATACAAATTTGACATTTGTGTTTTAGAGTAAGATATGATAAACCTGTGACAATATATACAAGTGGCCCATACAAGAAATACAGGGGAAAAGTTGTTCCATGTAAAATTCCCTCAAAAGACAAGAAAGCATTACCTCCATCTAGAGAAAAAGAAAGGTTTAATGTGCAGAGATGACAAGAGTGCTTCACTGTAAAGATTGTATGATAATGATTGAACTTGGTTGAACTTGATGGACATATGTATTTTTGAAAAAGGTAAAAAATGTCTAAGTTCACACAGGGTATTTTGGTCAGGATTTTGATGCCAAATCCGAATCAATGGGAGCCAGTCGCAGCTACCCGTTTTTAGGTCTGGAAACTGAGGCGGACCAAAAACCCTGTGTGAACCCGGCTTAATGCTACATCAAATGGACTATGACACAATTTTGTATTATTTCAGAGAGCAATACACATGCCTCATTCAACCGTAACACGTTAGGATAGCAGTATGGCCAACGGTCATCTATACTCTTGGTTAATAATGCGTGTTATTACTAGAGATGAGCGAGTAGTACTCGATCGAGTAGGTATTCGATCTAATACTACAGTATTCGAAATACTCGTACTCAATCAAGTACCACTCACTGTTCGAATGTAAAAGTTCGATGCAGAACCAGCATTGATTGGCCGAATGCTATACAGTCTGCTAATCAATGCTGGTTCTTCTCCTACCTTTAGAAGTCTTCTCCGTACAGCTTCCCCGCTGCGTTTTCCGGCTCTGAATTCACTCTGCCAGGCATCGGGTCTGGGCAGAGCCGACTGTGCATGTCCGCTTGTAGTGCGGGCATGCGCTGCACGGAGAAAACTTCTCGGAGGATCCAGCCTGACCCTCACTCGTGGACTTGGTAAGTGTAATTTGATCGAACGTTGCCTACCCCTGAAACGAGCATTTTCCCCCCATAGAGTATAATAGGGTTCGATATTAGATTCGAGTAGTCGAATATTGAGGGGCTACTCGAAATGAATATCGAACATCGAACATTTTACTGTTCGCTCATCTCTAATTACTATACATAATTTAATCAAGCATTTGTGAAAATTCTTAAATACATGTCTCGTGTATCTATACACAGAATTCGCTATAAAACATATCTCAAAACTCTGAATAACTTTTTACAGTTTTTACATTTTTTTTGTGAAATTTTTTGAGAAATCAATTGTAATTTGAAAAAATTTAATTATTTATATAAAAGAAAATGTTACATGAGGAACGTAAAATCAATGTCATTATTTTTATTTTTTTTCATTTAGGGTAAATGGTCTTCCAACATCAAGAAAAATGGATCACTAAATAAAATTACTAAATTTTATTACTAAACTTTTCCAAGAAATTTTGCTCAATTGTAAAACATTAATTTTCCAGTGCTATTATAAAATGAATTTTTTCTGAGCCTAAAACCTGAATGGATTGCTTTTTTCATTATATTGGGTTCCAGATACAATAAAATGAATATAATAAATTACACCTCAGTAAATGAATTTTTCTTGGCTGGTCTGGGAGTCGATGATGATTTTAAGGTGATTTTCTTCTTAACCTTTCTATTACTGTACCTGCTAACTTTGGTATCAAATCTGTCCATAATGATTATCACTATTTCTGATCTCATTCTTCATACACCCATGTATTTCTTCTTGAGGAACTTGGCCTTCCAGGATATATGTGTCGCAACAGTGGTTGTCCCCAGGATGCTCATAGATTTTTTATCTCAGAAGAGGATGATCTCATTTTATGGTTGCATGTTACAAATACATTTCTTCCATTTCATGGGCGGTACAGAAGTTGTACTTTTTACAGTCATGTCCTACGACAGATATGTGGCCATTGCACATCCTCTAAGATACTCAACCATCATGAGTTACCAAGTCTGTTTTGGTTTAACTTTATTTTCTTGGGTCATTGGATTTTGTCATGGGTTAGTCCACAGTATAATGACTTCAAGGCTTCCATTCTGTGGACCAAATGTGGTCAAACATTTCTTCTGTGACGTTAAACCATTGCTTAGTTTGGCCTGTGCGGATGTATCTCTGAACGTCAAGCTGCTTCTTACAGTCACTGGAACATTAGCTATCTCAACCTTAATATTAATTATCTTTTCTTATGTTTTCATTGGCAAATTTCTTTTAAAAATTAAGACCTCACAAGGACGAAAACGTGCATTGTCTACCTGTAGTGGACATTTTACTGTAGTTACTCTTCAATACGGAACTGCTATATTCACCTATATGCGGCCGTCTACAGAAAATTCTTTAGCTCAAGACAGAGCAGCCACCATTATGCTCTTTGCTATAACCCCAGCATTAAACCCAATTTTATATACGTTAAGAAACAAAGACATAAAGAAAGCTTGCAAGAAGTTTCTCAAAATTTCTCATTGATTGAATGTATTCAATATTATATACCATAAATGCTAAATACACTCTGTGGCCAAAAGTCACGGGAAGGCGTGTCCCAGTGCCGGTTGTGTCAGATATGACACTCAAATAGTGTGATGTGATGCGGCCTATAGCGCTAGTGTCGCCAAGATATCTGAGCAGTCTGATGCAGACAGGTGTCTCGTGAACATGGCAGCACGTCGCGAGTTAAGTGACTTTGAACGTGGGATGATAATCGGTCCAAGACGCATGGGGCATAGCATTTTTGAGTTTATCCGGGAATTTGGGTTTCCAAGGTCAACAGTGTCTCGGGTGGACCTGCAATATCGCAGAGACAACATTGGCAGCTGCGTAAACTGGCGCATCAGACGACCACGAGTGTCCAATGAACTGACGTCACTTCACCTCTGTGTGAGTTGTACGGGGCTCTCGATGGACTACTGTGGGTCAAATCACCACTGATTTGACTGTGGGGCACCAGGACACCATTTCCACCAGGACTGTAAACCAAGAACTGCACCACGTAGGCTTCAACAGTGGACCCGTGTCCCTTTGCTGATGCCGCAGCACAGAGCTCAAAGACAGGACAATGCAACATGTCATTGCTGGCACGGGTCTGGCTTAATGAACATACCAGTAACCTCAGGACCCTCGATTGGCCTGCCTGCTCGCCCGACCTCATCCCCATAGAGCATTTATGGGATGCTGTGGTTACCAATGTCCGTTCCATGGACCCAGCGCCAACTACACCAATTGTGGGCTGCAGTGCAGACTGCATGGATCAATACCCCTCCAGAACTCTTCCAACACCTCGTGGAGTCCATGCCTCATCATCTTACTGCAGTTATCAGGGCGATCCGCGGTACCTTCCCATGACTTTTGGCCACTCGGTGTATATTAACCTGCAATCACAGCAAGTAATGGCTACAGATCTGATGAAGGGGTATGCTGTCAATAGCGTTGCAAACCATGAAATGTGTTATCTTTTATCCGCATATTAAAGTTGTGTTATATCTATGGTCTGGCCTGAGGCTCTGTTTATTGAGGAGCGCAATTCCTGATATTTGTGGAACTCTTGGTTGTTCCATTTCTATTTATTACTGAATTACAATATGGGTATATATTCATTGTCGTCTGGCAGTAGAACACGACCCACTGGGTTCTTCTTAGCATTGAAGACATCCATCAGGTGAACCCAGTCAACTACAGAGGAAGTTAAAGGTTCCTTGAACATTTCTCCGATTGAATAAGGTTCCACAAGAGGCATATTCTTTCTGCCCTTTATCTCACTATATCCATGTCATAAGTAAGCAGTTATAGAACAATCCGGCTTCCCTTACTCGGTGCAACCTGCCCACATTCAGCTCGCACTTATTGTCTAGTTGCACTTGTCGCACTTATTGTCTAGTTGCAATTGTACTTTTTTAACACAAGCAATAGCAACTGTACGGGTGCAGCCTGGAGTTTAGCGCCCACTTGTGATTACTAGTAAGGGCAGCACCCCCACCTTGCTATTTCTCCAAATGGAAAGTACAGACCAGCCTTATAATTAGGACATATCACATGCGGCTGAGCCACACTATGTAAGGGTATCCTAAGGACAAACTAGACTTATGTACGTCAGCTCATTTTTCCCTGCTCTTAATTCTACCACTGGTTATCGTGCTTGGTATGGACGGTTGTACAAACATAAGTTAGTTCCATTTATTGAGATAATTTACTTTATTATTTAATTGTTTTATTGTAGTTCTCCCTTTAGGGCTTGTGTCAAGGGGTAACGCTAGATAAATTGCAGAGCTCCCTTCTAGACCAGATCCATAGGGATACTTAATGTTAATCAACATGAACAAACAAATTACCCTCGTTACATGTTACAGACTAAAAATCCTTAAAAGCCATCTCCTGCAAGAATACTCCAAGGAAGATGTCAGGCTTCAAGACTGAGGATACAAAAAGAAGATTCATTTGAAATGTTTCCTGTGGTCAATATCTAAAAATATAAGGATAATTTCAAGGTATGTGACTATAAATAAAGTTGGGCAGGTATTAAAAAAATATTATTCTATTTAGTATATATTCCATATTTAATATCACAAATAGATACATGAGAGCTAGAAAGACAGACAGATAGATAGATATGTGATAGATAGATAGATAGATAGATAGATAGATAGATAGATAGATAGATAGTTGATAGACAGATTCCAGTGATAGATTAAAAAAAAAAAAGAACCCCCCCTTCCCCCCACAACACAACACAACACAGCCATTTCTCATCTTTCCATTTCAATTTCTTACTCCTCACCTTCCACAATCCACAGCTTTTTAATTTTTCTCTTTCCAGTGTATGAGAGTTTATTTTCTTGCAGGACAATTTGTACTTCATGATGGTACCATTTAATATTCTGTATAATGTACTGGTGGGGGTGGATACATTTATGTTTTTTTATTTGTTTTTTTGTAGATTGTGAACCCCATATAGGGATCACAACGCACATTTTTCCTACTATCCATATGTCTTTGGAGTATAGGAGGAAATCCACGCAAGCACAGGGAGAACAGACAAACTCCTTGCAGATGTTGTTCCTGGCAGGATTTGAACCCAGGACTCCAGCGCTGCAATGCTGTAGAGCTAACCACTGAGCCACCGTGAAGCCCCTGGGTAGAATACATTTGTGTCATTTTCTCATGGGTTTTGTTTTTGTGGAACTTACTGTATATCGAAAATAACACATTACCTATATTGCAATTATTCAGACCAGTGGACGAAGGACTGAGCAAATCCAGAAGATGTTTGTAGCAAAATTTCTTTAGTCCAGCCAAATGCCAATGTAATACACAACGCGTTTTGGGGTCTTGAACTTCTCCTTTATAAAATGTGCATTACACTAAAATAAGACAATATCCCAAACACTCTCAAAAAGTGAATGAGGTGATAAGTAAATAAAATATGGCTCCAAAATACTATTAAAGAAATCGAACCCATAAAAAATCAGTTAAAACATAGATCAGATTAATGAACTATCAAAACAGAAATACAAATAGTGTTAACTCTTAATAGATTTATTGAAAACCAGACAAAATTATTATTATTATTATTATTTATTTATTTTTATTTATTTTTTTTGGGGGGGATATGCTCTTGAGTAAAAAAATAAATAAATAGAATGTCTTTAGAACTAATATTCTAGAGACATACAAAGTCAAAAATTCAATACAGCACCCATCCTCTAAAGTCTCATTGAGAACATCAGGAACCAGAGAATTTAATTTAAATATCTAGAACATTTCATTTTGTTTGAGGGCATCACTGTACATCTCTTTGGTTTACATGTACATGATCAGTCTGAACTACTGAGAAGCCCACAAAACTCTTGATATGTTTATAGGAAGCGAGGCGAGAAACCCTATGTTTTTGAAACCCATGTAGGAGCCATCTTGTTATATCTGTCACATTCCCATTTATAAATGATAATGCACTACGCACTGCTCAGCCCTTCTGTTCTACTGTTTTTTACATTGTCTCTATTTTGTGGGTAGATATGACTCCGGGGACACTGGATTAATATATAGTATTTGGTATGCTTTAGCTTGTTATCATTTTTTTCACCTAATGGAATAAATATTATTTAATAAATATTAGTAAATATTAATTATTATTATTATATTGATAAAATATTTTCAGAATTATTGATATTAAAAGGTAAATAGATTACAAAAGCTGTTTCTTGAATATTTGTAAAAATAAGTAGAAAGAGGTCAACGCCTTTAAGCTGTCCAAAGCAGTACAAGCACTGCAATAATGGCTATTAGTGTTGAGCGAGTAGTATTCGATCAAATACCTCGCCGGCATAGGTATGTGTGTAATCGGCGGAGCTCCAAGGGGTTAAATGCATCGAATATTCAAAGCATTTAACCCCTTGGTGTTCGGCCGATTACACGCATTCCTATGTCGGCGAGGTATTCGATTGAATACTACTCGCTCATCTCTAATGGCTATTAGTGGTTGTCAATGCTAAGATTAAAATTCAGCAAATCTGAATAGAATATGAAAGTGCAGTCTACAAAATTACATAAAAAAGAACTGAAAAATAAAAAATTACATTTTTATCACTTAGGTGGAGATGGTCTACCAGTAATGATAGTGATGGATCATAAAGATACACCAAGGAATTTCTCGCACTTATGGCACATAGTATTGATCCTCCATTGATAATTTGCTAATAACATCATGTAACATAACAATATGGAATTATTTGTATTATTACTTATTTTCTTAAAATCCCTTTGGCCCATAAAATGCTTTGACTACTTCCAGACACAACACATTACAATGAATTTGAACAATTCCACCTCAGTTACAGAATTTTTTTTAGCTGGTCTGGAAATTGAAGATTTTCTTCAGGTGACTCTCGTCTTAAGCTTTCTATTACTATACCTACTAACATTAGCAGCAAATCTCTCCATAATGATTATCACTATTTCTGATCCCAATCTCCATACTCCCATGTATTTCTTCTTGTGGAACTTGGCTTTCCTTGACATCTGTTGCTCATCGGTGGTTGTCCCCCAAGATGCTGACAAATCTTATGTCTCAGAAGAAGATGATCTCATTCTATGGCTGTATGCTACAAGTCCATTTCTTCCATTTCTTGGGTAGTACAGAAGGCATACTATTTTCAGTTATGGCCTATGATAGATTTGTAGCCATTGCACATCCTTTGAGATACTCAACCATCATGAATAAGAGCGTCTGTTATGGCCTAGCCTCATCGTCTTGGGTTATTGGATTTTGCCATGCCTCGGTCCACAGTATAATGACTTCAAGGCTTCCATTTTGTGGACCAAATGTGGTGAAACACTTCTTCTGTGATGTTAAACCGTTGCTTAATTTGGCCTGTACAGATGTCTCTCTGAATTTCCATCTCCTTGCTAGAGTCACTGGTACACTAGCTATCACAACCTTAATGTTGACTATCCTTTCTTACGTCTTCATTAGCAAATATCTTCTAAAAATAAAAACCTCCCAAGGACGAAAGCGTGCGGTGTCTACGTGTAGCGCTCACTTCACTGTAGTCACTCTCCAATATGGAACCGCCATATTCACTTATGCTCAACTACACAAAAAAGATTCTTTAGATCAAGACAGAGCAGCTGCGATAATGTTCACCGTCATAACCCCGGCCTTAAATCCAATCATATATACATTAAGGAACAAAGACATGAAGAAAGCCTTGAAGAACTTATTCCAAAGACCTACTAACAGACAAGTAGTCTAAAAATACACCAGATTTATCACTGTGTTTGATGCTGGAAGATAAATCTGGAGTATCTGTAGACTGTTTTCTCTAGATATATACCATATTTTAGTTGGCTTATTTTGAGCCAGGGCTTATTCCAATGGCTGTGCCATTATTCACAGACCAATGTCCATGAGAAACAACTGTCTCCGTATGTGCAAGTCCCCATCAGGGAGCTCCAACACCAGATGGTCTGCCATCAGTTGCATGTATCGAGCACCGGTCATTGATCCCTGTACCCTGACAATGGGGCCCAATTGCGACCATGTGAGCACGACTCAGACCATGACAGAGCGACCTCCTGCCTGGACTTGACCTTGTTGGCATACAGGATCCATGGCTTTATGGAGCATACGCCACACTCTCACACTCCCATTGGCTCTGTACAACTGGAACCGTGATTCATCAGACCATGCCACATGCCGCCACTGTTCCATGGTCCAATGACAATGGTCACGGGCACATGCTAGTCTACGAGCTCTGTGTTGCAGCATCAGCAAAGGGGCACGGGTCGGGCGTCGACTGTTGAAGCCTAGGCGGTGCAGTTCTCAGCATACAGTCCTGATGGAAATGAGGTCCTAGCACCCCACTTTCAAATTGGCGATGATTTGACACACAGTAGACCATTTAGAGACCCGTACAACTCTGCAGAGGTGACGTGACATCCGTTCATCAAACAGTCGTGGTCGACTAGTGTGCTGGTTTACGCAGCTGCCAACATTGTCTCTGCAATATTGCAGGCCCACCTGAGACACTGTTGACCTTGGAAACCCAAATTCCCAGGTAAACTCCAAAATGCTATGCCCCATGCGTCTTGCACCGATCATTTCAAGTTCAAAGTCACTTAACTTGCAATGGACTGCCATGTCCACGAGACACCTGTCTGCATCAGACTGCTCAGCTATCCTGGTAACATTAGGGCCGCATCGCGTCATTCTGTTTGAGCGTCATATCCGACACAACCGGCACTAGGACACACCTTTCTGTGACTTTTGGCCACTGAGTGTATGTTGACGTACAAAGAAAAAGCAGTTTTATTGACAGTTGTGAAAAATGAGCCATCAAAAATCTGGCCATATTGTGAATAGACACAATTGAATGCACAGTTCTCCTCTGCGGACTTCTATAGGGAAGTGCCAGTATTTCTGTAGGTATAATGGATATGCTGCATATTTTTCCACAATGTGTGGATGGGATTCAGTAGACTCTCATCCACCTTGCAGTAACTGTAAAATACGGTGGTATTTACAACATGTGAAAAAAAAAAAAAAAAAAACAAACTAATTTATGTTTTTTTTTTGTTTTGTTTTGTTTTTAACATTTTCTTAACATGTTCAAGCTGTCCGCTTGAAAAATCGGACATCTTTGTAAACGGACACTTAAGGACATACACGGATGGTAAAGCCTGTGATTGGGTCTCAGCGGTCACATGGAGTGTGTTCTGTCTTCTTACACATTCTCACAGTGTGCGGCCCGACATACAGAATAAACCTTCTCTGTCTTCTAAATAAGCAGAATGTTTTTCCGTACTCTATTTATTGGTCAACAGGTTGTAGAAATGGTAAAACTATAAGAATACAGATAGTACAAGTATAAGTACCCAGCTTGAATAACACAGCCATGACACTTGGAGACAATAGTGAAGAACACATGGTAAGATGGCCGCCACCATATATAGCACATAGCTTACTAACAGTAACCCCTTCCTGAGTCAGTGGTACCTTGCTTACTAACAGACGTCCTGCCTCCCAAACCCCATAACTTTTTTATTTTTCAGTTCTCAGAGCCATATGAGGGCTTAATGTTTCTGGGACTAATTTTTATTAATAATGGTACCATTAATTATTCTGTAGAATGTATAGGGAAGCTGGAAAAAAATTCAGAATGGGATGGATTTGAAGAAAAAGTGCATTTGTGCGACTTTCTTATGGGCTTTGTTTTCAAGGCGTACACTCGGCAGACAAAATGACATGTCATCTGTAGTTTGTGGTTCTATATGATTCCGGGGATTCTGGAATAGGAGTTTCGGTATTGAGAACTCTGATTGCTGGCATTAGCTCCGGGTCTCCGCTGTACATTACAGCGGAGACCCGGTAGCTATGGCAGCCATCTTTAAAGACTTGGCATGCACCATACTATTACGACGGATGTCGGGAAGGGGTAATCCCAGAACACCTTGCTTTACCCAGGGTGAAATGTGGTTACAATAATGCAATTTCTTCATAATGCGAATTCAACAAGTAATATAACGAAAAGACACTAAATTTTGCTATAACCTCTCTAATTGGAATAAGCCATTAACACAAGCATGTAAATGAGATAATAACACTTTAGCATCAGATTCTTATCCACAGGGCAGAATGGGGTGAATCAACGTCATGATGCTTTGAAGCAAGGGTCATGATGTTGATGCACCCCACATGGATCTGAGGCCCAATCTTAGGCATCTGTATTTCCCTAGGGCCACTGCCATCACCCAGAAGGCCAGAAGAGGCCTAAAAAAGTATCCCTGGAGAAGTTAATGGACACTGCAAGAGAGTCCAGGAGAAGTGACTGAAGGTGAGTATGACTGCTTATTATCATTTCCCACCACTTCTGGGCCTCCACTTATTATACTCTGGGATCTCAAAAGAATAATAATACCATACTAATGATTCAAGCTTTATTGGCTTGCCCAGCTATTATTCACACTACGTCAATATATATGTGACAAATTATGTTATTATATACTAGAGGCCTCCTTGAGGTCATGTGTCGGAGGTTACAAGCAGCAAGGCCTCATGCATAGGACTGTGTGCTATTTCAGTGTACTATCCTGTTTTTTTCTGTATAGCACACTGACCTATTCATTTCAATGGACCCATCCACCGTGGTTTATATGTGTCCGGGTGTGGGCTACAAGTCTGTGTCATAAAACTTTTAAGTGTTTGTGCCATGGACTAGCCCATGTTTGGCCAAGATGGAATACCCCTTTAATGCCATGTAATTGGCTTATAAATATTTTTAAAAACACATATCTACTATATTTCACATAAATGATAATTAAGAAAAAAAAATAAGGACAATTTATTTTCCAAATTATTTCTCTTGAACATTTTATTCCAGAAAGGATCCCATTGGGTTGATATTTTGCTATTTTTTTTGTCATTGTGCTTAATCCCCTAAGTGGTTTTCCCAAGAGTTGTTACTGGGCCGCAGGCAGAGCCGAATGCACATGCCGCTTAAGTGAGCATGTGCAGTACGATCCTGTAGTTCAATGGAGTAGAGAGCATTATGCGCATGCTCGTGTAAGCGGCCACAAAAACATGGCTGCCAGCATGTGCATTCAGCTCTGCCTGCGGCCCGATGGCAGAGCCGACTGCGCAGGCGTACAAGTGTGACCCCAGCGGCAGAAGTAGATACATGAAGAGGACGTTCTAGAAGAAGATGGAGGCGACGCTGGAGATAGTTCTCTCGCAGCATTGGGGACGCCCCCAGTGCTGCGGGAGAACTCATTTGCATACAGACAAAAAATGGAATTTTAATCGAGCGGCGGGGTGAAGAAGACATCTAAAGGTAGGAGAAGAATAGCCTGTCTTAAGGCTATTCCGACGTGTCAACGAGAAAAATAGCTTTTAAAGGTAGAATCCCTTTAATTTCAGCACCGATATCTCTTCACTGTCATAAGGGCGGGCCTTACAGTGTAGCATCATTGCCTGGTGCTGAGGTATTCCCCTCCTGGCAGTATTCTTCCATAGACTTATAATGTTGGGGCAGACGCATTTCTCACAGTCCATCAATGATGCTAGGCTGTAAGGCTGTCCTTAACAGTGGGAAAATATCTCCACCTCCGGGGCGCATACCGGGAAAGCCAACAGTGTACGGAATTCAGTGTGCTGCCGGGTTTCTAGCGCTATATAATACCGCACATCTATGAGGGGGTGAAAGGTCCTCTTTACTGTAATTCCTATCACTTTTACAGCACCTTAAACCTGATCCCATTATCCAACAGTGACATCTACACTCTATTCCCATAAACGTACATACACAGATAGCAGCTGGTGAGCGGCACATGACGCTGTCCTTGTCTTACCATGTTTTATAATAGATGGATTTATCATGACATTACCGCTTAAGGCACCCAATAGATTGTAAGCTCTTATGAGCAGGACTCTCACTCCAATTGTTTCATATCTGGATGTGTTATACTGTAATGTCTCATTTTATTTGTACATGAACCTTCTCATTTGTAACCTGCTGCAGAACATGTTGTTATATATAAATAAATATATACAGTACAGACCTAAAGTTTGGACTCACCTTCTCATTCAGAGAGTTTTCTGTATTTTCATGACTATGACAATTGTAGATTCACACTGAAGGCATCAAAACTATGAATTATCACATGTGGAATTATATACTGAACAAAAAAGTGTGAGACAACTGAAGATATGTCTTATATTCTCGGTTCTTCAAAGTAGCCACCTTTTGCTTTGATTCCTGCTTTGCACACTCTTGGCATTCTACTCCGGAGTAGACGAGCTGAACGCATGGCCCGATGTAGCAGTGCTGGCCGATGTAGCAGTGCTGGCCGATGTAGCAGTGCTGGCCGATGTAGCAGTGCTGGCCGATGTAGCAGTGCTGGCCGATGTAGCAGTGCTGGCCGATGTAGCAGTGCTGGCCGATGTAGCAGTGCTGGCCGATGTAGCAGTGCTGGCCGATGTAGCAGTGCTGGCCGATGTAGCAGTGCTGGCCGATGTAGCAGTGCTGGCCGATGTAGCAGTGCTGGCCGATGTAGCAGTGCTGGCCGATGTAGCAGTGCAGCAGTGTGTGATGTAGCAGTGCTTTCCGATGTAGCAGTGTCTGATGTAGCAGTGTGTGATGTAGCAGTGTCTGATGTAGCAGTGTGTGATGTAGCAGTGTCTGATGTAGCAGTGTCTGATGTAGCAGTGCTGGCCGATGTAGCAGTGTCTGATGTAGCAGTGTCTGATGTAGCAGTGTGTGATGTAGCAGTGTGATGTAGCAGTGCTTTCCGATGCAACATAGCTGAGTGTGCAGCAGGGTTCAGCGCGCACTCAGTCCTGCTTCATCTCTGGTGTACTGCTACATCTCGGCATAGGAATGCGTTGACCAGTGTTGACTGGCCGAATGCTATAGCATTCAGCCAGTCAGCGCTGGTTCTGCCGATGGAGGTGGAGTCTGAGTGGTCCACAGCAGTCTCCATTATGGTCCAATTTTAGACTCCGCCTCCTCAAAGAAGAGCCTCCGGTGAAACCAACGTTGATTGGCTATATGCCATACTCTATATGGCATTCGACCAATCAATGCTGTTCAATGTATTCATATGGAAAAAAGTCAGCTCGTGCATATCGCAATCTGACAGGGATCCTGACGTAATACAGTGACTTGGCCTTGTTAGATGCCCCCAGACATGCTTCCCCTGCTGTCCCAGTTGCACTCCAGGGTGTTGGCATCATTTCCTGGGGTGTCATAGTGGACTTGGTGACTCTCCTGAGTAGAATGGTGGGATCCCCTGTAGCGAAGCATTTTTCCCCATAGACTATAATGGGGTTCGATATTCGTTTGAATACTTGAATATTGAGCGGCTATTTGAAATGAATATTGAATATTTTACTGTTCGCTCATCTGTAATGTTTACCTCTAACATGAAGTACAATGTGTCATATAAAAACAATCTCAAAACCACTTGTGTAACGTATAGCGTCTCAAAGTTACTGTCATATAAAGTGACACATGTCAGTTTGGAGAAATGAGGTCTGGTCCTAAAGGCACTTTTAGACCTGGTTCTTAACCGCTGAAGGTTTTACCAATAAGGAAGGAAGTATGGAGACATCCATCAGGAAATAAGCCGGAGAGAAGTCACTACAAACATCCCATCAACTGGCAAGAAACAATCCCATTTATTTAGGTTGTTTCTTCTTTCTCTTCTTCGTAGATTTTCTCCTTCCACAACCACAGCTTAGACTGCAGCTCTTCTGAGCTCTTCTCCTATGAGAACGCTTTGTCTTCTTTTGTTTCTTTGCAGGTGTTGGTTCCGGTAGAATTCGGATTGGTTGTGGTAGCTCTTCTATCTCTTTTCTCTTCATCCATCTTGGCGGTAGTCCTGGCCTAATGAGATATAGCCATTCCTCCTTGTCGTCCTCCTCGTTGTCTACAAATAGAGAATCCATAATGAGAATGGTGTCAGATAGTCAGTGTCCTTCACAGCAGATCACTTGATGGTTTTGGATAATTTTGGACATGTGACTATTCCTATTGACTATAGTCAGGAGGAGCCTTACAGGTCATATATGACAGGGACAGTCTGCTATAGATTGGGGTCACACACAACCTTCTCAGGGTTCTTAGTCATTCTTACCAGGTTCCGGATCCGCGCTCTTCTTTACATCTGCCTGACATTTTTTCATCGCTGTAGTAACTACAACATAAAACAGAAGCCATGAGAAGAGGAGAGACATGTGTGTCCATTATACAGGAGCCCGGGCTTGTCTTTATGTTTATTTGTCTTCTGTATACTCTGCTCTTTGGTATCAATAAGTGTCTATTATTAGTAGTGGCCAATGGATGGGCTTATAGATGTAGCAGAGCTGACTGGGTAATGCGGAACATCTCCTCATGGTGGCGCTATAAAGTCTTATTACTGATCTTACATAGGACTGCAGGTAAATCTTCTGGATTCTTAGTAGTCCTAGTGATATTACTAACAAGCCCTGCTACACCTGGAGTACAGGGGGGATCTCTGTTCTCCTAAACTACACCGCTTCTATACTTAGAGGGAACCTTCCAATTTCTGGGGCTATACTACATGTCCTATGTGCACCAGGCGTATAACTACAGGCCATACGCCGTACCTCCCATGAGGCGACCTGAAGCGACCGCTTCAGGCGGCGCTATGCCAGGGCCTCAGGGAGGGCGGCATTTTTGGTTACCTAAGCCAGTCCAGGACAAGCTGTCCTAGACTGGCTTAGCACCGAGCGGTGGATTGGGGAGGCCGCTGGATCAGCACTGCTCCAGCAGCCTCCTCTCACGCTCAGGCAGAGAGCAGGTCGTCTCCATGCCTGCTCTCTGTGCTAAGCCCTGCCCCCTGCACTTCACCATGCCCCCTCCGCTCTGCCACGCCCTCTCCACCCCGCCCCCTCCTCCCGGCGGGTTCGCCCCTGACCGGGGCCCATTGGCAGCAGTGCTATAAGTGACATGTCATAGTTGGGGTGCCATATACACCCGCTGTCAGGGTTATATTCTTACCCAGCGTCTCAACGATGACTTCTTTTAAGTCGATCTTCTCTTTCTCTTCTTTTTTTCCTTTTCTACATTTGTAGCACCTGGAATAACAAGAAAAACTCATGAGATACAGCAATATATGGAGCGCCCCCTCCTGGTTATGGGGAGACCCTAGAAGCCCTTCCTCACCTCATGTGTTACTATAGAGGGCACAATACAGGGGGCGCTAGATATCACAGATATGATATGGATCAGATGCCATAGCACAAGCAGATTATTACCCAGGAGTCACATCGCCCCCTGTAGGTCTGACATGATATAACCCTCCACCTTGCACTACATTATCACCATACTACATAACTGTTCTACTGTGGATATTTCGGGAAAAGATGCCAGAAACTTACCAAAAGAAGATTTTGGCGCAAATGATTAAGATAGGAATAATCATGTACGCAAGATCTGGAAAGAAAGAAACAAGATGGTTGATAAGACATCATGGAATCTGAGAACTCCTCACATAGATCCCTATGGTTGTCATGCTGATAAAACATTCTATTATGGTCTGTCATTGACAAGGCATGTTGGGAGTTGTAGTTCCCAAGCAGCTGGAAAGATATATAGGCTATACATATACATAGGATGATGTCTACTCACTTGTCTTACTGGGGGTGGCCGGGCGCAGGGTGGCAGTGTCAGTGGTCACTGTCAGGAAGGAATAATACACAAAGGTGAGACCTTATGTTATACCCAATGCCAACACTTCTATATTTGTAACTAATACTTTTCACCGCTGAGGGTTTGCTACAATACCTACAATGCACACATTGTCTGCTGCAGAACCTCTTAGTAATAGATCATTACTAGAGATGAGCGAACGGTGTTCTATCGAACTCATGTTCGATCGGATATTAGGCTGTTCGGCGTGTTCGAATCGAATTGAACACCGCGTGGTAAAGTGCGCCATTACTCGATTCCCCTCCCACCTTCCCTGGCGCCTTTTTTGCTCCAATAACAGCGCAGGGTAGGTGGGACAGGAACTACGACACCGGTGAAGTTGAAAAAAGTAGGCAAAACCCATTGGCTGCCGAAAACATGTGACCTCTAATTTAAAAGAACAGCGCCGCCCAGGTTCGCGTCATTCTGAGCTTGCAATTCACCGGGGACGGAGGTTTCCGTCCATTTAGCTAGGGGTTAGATTCTGGGTAGGCAGGGACAGGCTAGGATAGGAAGGAGAAGACAACCAACAGCTCTTATAAGAGCTAAATTCCAGGGAGAAGCTTGTCAGTGTAACGTGGCACTGACGGGCTCAATCGCCGCAACCCAGCTTTCCCAGGATCCTGAATGGAATACACTGTCAGTGTATTCCCGTATACCCGATATATACACCCCAAATCCCCGTTCCAACGGTGTGCCCCCCCACCTTCACCCCAGAAATACCCTGCAAGTCCCCTAGCAATAGGATTGGGGCTATATACACCCACTATTTTTGCTACTGCCATATAGTGCCATTGTCTGACTGGGAATTCAAAGAATATATTGGGGTTACAAATACCCTCATTTCTTGCTACTGCCATATAGTGCCATTGTCTGACTGGTAATTCAAAGAATATATTGGGGTTATGTGCACCCACAATTTTTGCTACTGGTATATAGTGCCATTGTCTGACTGGGAATTCAAAGAATATATTGGGGTTACAAATACCCTCATTTCTTGCTACTGGTATATAGCGCCAGTTTCTGACTGGTAATTCAAAGAATATATTGGGGTTATAAATACCCTCATTTCTTGCTACTGGTATATAGTGCCATTGTCTGACTGGGAATTCAAAGAATATATTGGGGTTACAAATACCCTCATTTCTTGCTACTGGTATATAGTGCCATTGTCTGACTGGTAATTCAAAGAATATATTGGGGTTACAAATACCCTCATTTCTTGCTACTGGTATATAGTGCCATTGTCTGACTGGGAATTCAAAGAATATATTGGGGTTATAAATACCCTCATTTCTTGCTACTGGTATATAGTGCCATTGTCTGACTGGGAATTCAAAGAATATATTGGGGTTACAAATACCCTCATTTCTTGCTACTGGTATATAGTGCCAGTTTCTGACTGGTAATTCAAAGAATATATTGGGGTTACGTGCACCCACAATTTTTGCTACTGGTATATAGTGCCAGTTTCTGACTGGTAATTCAAAGAATATATTGGGGTTATAAATACCCTCATTTCTTGCTACTGGTATATAGTGCCATTGTCTGACTGGGAATTCAAAGAATATATTGGGGTTACAAATACCCTCATTTCTTGCTACTAATATATAGTGCCATTGTCTCACTGGGAATTCAAAGAATATATTGGGGTTACAAATACCCTCATTTCTTGCTACTGCCATATAGTGCCATTGTCTGACTGGTAATTCAAAGAATATATTGGGGTTACAAATACCCTCATTTCTTGCTACTGGTATATAGTGCCATTGTCTGACTGGGAATTCAAAGAATATATTGGGGTTATAAATACCCTCATTTCTTGCTACTGGTATATAGTGCCATTGTCTGACTGGGAATTCAAAGAATATATTGGGGTTACAAATACCCTCATTTCTTGCTACTGGTATATAGTGCCAGTTTCTGACTGGTAATTCAAAGAATATATTGGGGTTATAAATACCCTCATTTCTTGCTACTGGTATATAGTGCCAGTTTCTGACTGGGAATTCAAAGAATATATTGGGGTTACAAATACCCTCATTTCTTGCTACTGGTATATAGTGCCAGTTTCTGACTGGTAATTCAAAGAATATATTGGGGTTATAAATACCCTCATTTCTTGCTACTGGTATATAGTGCCATTGTCTGACTGGGAATTCAAAGAATATATTGGGGTTACAAATACCCTCATTTCTTGCTACTGGTATATAGTGCCAGTTTCTGACTGGTAATTCAAAGAATATATTAGGGTTATAAATACCCTCATTTCTTGCTACTGGTATATAGTGCCATTGTCTGACTGGGAATTCAAAGAATATATTGGGGTTACAAATACCCTCTTTTCTTGCTACTGGTATATAGTGCCAGTTTCTGACTGGTAATTCAAAGAATATATTAGGGTTATAAATACCCTCATTTCTTGCTACTGGTATATAGTGCCATTGTCTGACTGGGAATTCAAAGAATATATTGGGGTTACAAATACCCTCATTTCTTGCTACTGGTATATAGTGCCATTGTCTGACTGGGAATTCAAAGAATATATTGGGGTTACAAATACCCTCATTTCTTGCTACTGCCATATAGTGCCAGTTTCTGACTGGTAATTCAAAGAATATATTGGGGTTACGTGCACCCACAATTTTTGCTACTGGTATATAGTGCCATTGTCTGACTGGGAATTCAAAGAATATATTGGGGTTACAAATACCCTCATTTCTTGCTACTGGTATATAGTGCCATTGTCTGACTGGGAATTCAAAGAATATATTGGGGTTATAAATACCCTCATTTCTTGCTACTGGTATATAGTGCCATTGTCTGACTGGGAATTCAAAGAATATATTGGGGTTACAAATACCCTCATTTCTTGCTACTGGTATATAGTGCCAGTGTCTGACTGGTAATTCAAAGAATATATTGGGGTTATAAATACCCTCATTTCTTGCTACTGGTATATAGTGCCATTGTCTGACTGGGAATTCAAAGAATATATTGGGGGTACAAATACCCTCATTTCTTGCTACTGGTATATAGTGCCAGTTTCTGACTGGTAATTCAAAGAATATATTGGGGTTACGTGCACCCACAATTTTTGCTACTGGTATATAGTGCTATTGTCTGACTGGGAATTCAAAGAATATATTGGGGTTATAAATACCCTCATTTCTTGCTACTGCCATATAGTGCCAGTTTCTGACTGGTAATTCAAACAATATATTGGGGTTACGTGCACCCACAATTTTTGCTACTGGTATATAGTGCCATTGTCTGACTGGGAATTCAAAGAATATATTGGGGTTACAAATACCCTCATTTCTTGCTACTGGTATATAGTGCCATTGTCTGACTGGGAATTCAAAGAATATATTGGGGTTACGTGCACCCACAATTTTTGCTACTGGTATATAGTGCTATTGTCTGACTGGGAATTCAAAGAATATATTGGGGTTATAAATACCCTCATTTCTTGCTACTGGTATATAGTGCCAGTTTCTGACTGGTAATTCAAAGAATATATTGGGGTTATAAATACCCTCATTTCTTGCTACTGGTATATAGTGCCATTGTCTGACTGGGAATTCAAAGAATATATTGGGGTTACAAATACCCTCATTTCTTGCTACTGGTATATAGTGCCAGTTTCTGACTGGTAATTCAAAGAATATATTGGGGTTATAAATACCCTCATTTCTTGCTACTGGTATATAGTGCCATTGTCTGACTGGGAATTCAAAGAATATATTGGGGTTACAAATACCCTCATTTCTTGCTACTGGTATATAGTGCCATTGTCTGACTGGGAATTCAAAGAATATATTGGGGTTACAAATACCCTCATTTCTTGCTACTGGTATATAGTGCCATTGTCTGACTGGGAATTCAAAGAATATATTGGGGTTATAAATACCCTTATTTCTTGCTACTGGTATATAGTGCCATTGTCTGACTGGGAATTCAAAGAATATATTGGGGTTACAAATACCCTCATTTCTTGCTACTGCCATATAGTGCCATTGTCTGACTGGTAATTCAAAGAATATATTGAGGTTACGTGCACCCACAATTTTTGCTACTGGTATATAGTGCCATTGTCTGACTGGGAATTCAAAGAATATATTGGGGTTATAAATACCCTCATTTCTTGCTACTGGTACATAGTGCCAGTTTCTGACTGGTAATTCAAAGAATATATTGGGGTTATAAATACCCTCATTTCTTGCTACTGCCATATAGTGCCAGTTTCTGACTGGTAATTCAAAGAATATATTGGGGTTACGTGCACCCACAATTTTTGATACTGGTATATAGTGCCAGTTTCTAACTGGGAATTCAAAATGCGCAAGGCTCCCGGAAAGGGACGTGGACGAGGCCGTGGGCGAGGTCGGGGGAATGGTTCTGGGGAGCAAGGTAGCAGTGAAGCCACAGGGCGTCCCATGCCTATTCCTGTGGGGCAGCAAGCATTGCGCCACTCCACAGTGCCAGGGTTGCTTGCCACATTAACTAAACTGCAGGGTACAAACCTTAGTAGGCCCGAGAACCAGGAACAGGTCTTGCAATGGCTGTCGGATAACGCTTACAGCACATTGTCCAGCAGCCAGTCAGACTCTGCCTCCTCTCCTCCTATTACCCAACAGTCTTGTCCTCCTTCCTCACAAAATTCCCAAGCTTCACAGAACAATAACCCCAACTGTCCCTGCTCCCCAGAGCTGTTCTCCGCTCCTTTCATTGTCCCTCAACCTGCCCCTCCACGTCACGATTCCACGAACCTAACAGAGGAGCATCTGTGTCCAGATGCTCAAACACTAGAGTCTCCTCCATCTCTGTTCGATTTGGTGGTGGATGACCAGCAACCCACCCTCATCAACGATGATGTGACGCAGTTGCCGTCAGGGCATCCAGTTGACCGGCGCATTGTGCGGGAGGAGGAGATGAGACAGGAGTTGGAAGAGGAAGTGGTGGATGATGAGGACACTGACCCGACCTGGACAGGGGGGATGTCAAGCGGGGAAAGTAGTGTGGATGTTGAGGCAGGTGCAGCACCAAAAAAGGTAGCTAGAGGCAGAGGTCAGCAGCTTAGGCTAAGCCAGGCCACACCCGGAATCTCCCAAGATGTTCCAGTTCGTACCCAGCCCCGAAAAACTCCCACCTCGAGGGCACGTTTCTCGAAGGTGTGGAGTTTTTTCAAGGAATGCGCCGAGGACAGATATAGTGTTGTCTGCACAATTTGCCTCTCGAAATTGATTAGGGGCTCTGAGAAGACCAACCTGTCCACCACTTCAATGCGCCGTCATTTGGAATCCAAGCACTGGAATCAGTGGCAGGCAGCAACGGCAGGACAAAGGTCGCCTGCCGTTCACGCCACTGCCACTGCCTCTGCCACTGCTGACTTTGCTGGCGATGCACTCCAGAGGACGAGCCAGGACACCACTTCATCTGCCTCCGCCACTTTGTTGACTTCTTCCTCATCCTTCCTTTGTTCCTGTCTTATCTCCTTCTCCTGCACCATCAAAGGCACCATCAGGCGCTTCTTTACAACAACCCACCATCTCTCAGACATTGGAGCGGCGGCAGAAATACACTGCTAACCACCCACACGCGCAAGCCTTGAACGCCAACATCGCTAAACTGCTGGCCCAGGAGATATTGGCGTTCCGGCTTGTTGAAACTCCCGCCTTCCTGGACCTGATGGCAACTGCGGCACCTCGCTATGCCGTCCCTAGCCGTCACTACTTCTCCCGGTGTGCCGTCCCCACCTTGCACCAGCACGTGTCACTCAACATCAGGCGGGCCCTTAGTTCCGCGCTTTGCACAAAGGTCCACTTGACCACCGACGCGTGGACAAGTGCATGCGGACAGGGACGCTACATTTCACTGACGGCACACTGGGTGAATGTAGTTGAGGCTGGGACTGCTTCCCAAACTGGCCCGGTGTACCTCGTCTCCCCGCCTAACATTCCTGGCAGGGACACGAGAAGAACACCCCCCTCCTCCTCCTCCTCCACCGCCTCCTCCTCCTCCACCGCCTCCTCCTCCGCTGTTAGATTGACCCCAGCTACGAGTTGGAAACGTTGCAGCACTGGCGTTGGTAGACGTCAGCAGGCTGTGCTGAAGCTGATCAGCTTGGGGGACAGACAGCACACTGCCTCCGAGGTGAGGGATGCCCTCCTCGATGAGACGGCAATATGGTTTGAGCCGCTGCACCTGGGCCCAGGCATGGTCGTTTGTGATAACGGCTGGAACCTGGTAGCAGCTCTGGAGCTTGCCGGACTCCAACATGTTCCATGCCTGGCCCACGTCTTCAACCTAGTGGTGCAACGTTTCCTAAAGAGTTACCCCAATGTTCCAGAGCTACTGGTGAAAGTGCGGCGCATGTGCGCCCACTTTCGCAAGTCGACAGTAGCCGCTGCTAGCTTAAAATCTCTCCAGCAACGCCTGCATGTGCCACAACACTGGCTTTTGTGCGACGTCCCCACACGCTGGAACTCAACGTTTCAGATGTTGAATAGAGTGGTTGAGCAGCAGAGACCTTTGATGGAATACCAGCTACAAAACCCTAGGGTGCCACAAAGTCAGCTGCCTCAGTTTCACATCCATGAGTGGCCATGGATGAGAGACCTTTGTGACATCCTACGGGTCTTTGAGGAGTCCACAAGAAGGGTGAGCTCTGAGGATGCGATGGTGAGTCTTACAATCCCGCTCTTGTGTGTTCTGAGAGAATCCCTGATTGACATCAGGGATAACTCAGATCACACAGAGGAGTCAGGGATAGCATCCGATCCGTCACAGCTGGAGAGTAGGTCCACACATCTGTCCGCTTCATCGCGTTTAATGGAGGAGGAGGAGGAGGGGGAGGAGGAAGAAGAGTTGTCCGATGATGTGATGGTGATACAGGAGGCTTCCGGGCAACTTCGAATCGTCCCAATGTTGCAGCGCGGATGGGTAGACATGGACGATGAGGAGGAAATGGAGATTGAACTTTCCGGTGGGGCCAGAGGAGTCATGCCAACTAACACTGTGGCAGACATGGCTGAGTTCATGTTGGGGTGCTTTACAACCGACAAGCGTATTGTCAAAATCATGGAGGACAACCAGTACTGGATCTTTGCTATCCTTGACCCCCGGTATAAAAACAACATCTCGTCTTTTATTCCGGTAGAGGGGAGGGCCAATCGCATCAATGCTTGCCACAGGCAATTGGTGCAGAATATGATGGAGATGTTTCCAGCATGTGACGTTGGCGGCAGGGAGGGCAGTTCCTCCAGTAGGCAACCAAGTTCTCACCGGTCCACACAAACGAGGGGCACACTGTCTAAGGTCTGGGACACCTTGATGGCACCCCCTCGCCAAAGTGCCGCCACGGAGGGTCCTAGTGTCACCAGGCGTGAGAAGTATAGGCGCATGTTGCGGGAATACCTTTCCGACCACAGCCCTGTCCTCTCCGACCCCTCTGCGCCCTACACGTATTGGGTGTCGAAGTTGGACCTGTGGCTTGAACTTGCCCTATATGCCTTGGAGGTGCTGTCCTGTCCTGCCGCCAGCGTCCTATCTGAGAGGGTGTTCAGTGCAGCCGGTGGCATCATCACTGACAAGCGCACCCGTCTGTCAGCTGAGAGTGCCGACCGGCTCACTTTGATAAAAATGAACCACCACTGGATAGAGCCTTCATTTTTGTGCCCACCTGTGTAAAGCACCCCAACATGAAACTCCATGTCTGTACTCAACCTCTCCAATTCCTCCGCATCCTCATACTCATCCACCATAAGCGTTGCACAATTCTGCTAATACTAGGCTCCCTCCACCCTGATTTCCCCCAACTCTGCTGGTTAGAGGCTCCCTCCACCCTGATTTCCACCAACTCTGCTGGTTAAAGGCTCCCTCCACCCTGCTTTCCCACAACTCTGCTGGTTAGAGGCTCCCTCCACCCTGCTTTCCCACAACTCTGCTGGTTAGAGGCTCCCTCCACCCTGCTTTCCCACAACTCTGCTGGTTAGAGGCTCCCTCCACCCTGATTTCCACCAACTCTGCTGGTTAGAGGCTCCCTCCACCCTGCTTTCCCACAACTCTGCTGGTTAGAGGCTCCCTCCACCCTGATTTCCACCAACTCTGCTGGTTAGAGGCTCCCTCCACCCTGCTTTCCACCAACTCTGCTGGTTAGAGGCTCCCTCCACCATGAATTGGTCCAAACTGGGCTGGTTAGAGGCTCCCTCCACCATGAATTTGCCCAAACTGGGCTGGTTAGAGGCTCCCTCCACCATGAATTTGTCCAAACTGGGCTGGTTAGAGGCTCCCTCCACCATGAATTTGCCCAAACTGGGCTGTTTAGAGGCTCCCTCCACCATGAATTGGTCCAAACTGGGGTTTGCAGAGGCTCCCTCCACCATGAATTGGTCCAAACTGGGGTTTTTAGAGGCTCCCTCCACCATGAATTTGCCCAAACTGGGCTGGTTAGAGGCTCCCTCCACCATGAATTAGTCCAAACTGGGCTGGTTAGAGGCTCCCTCCACCATGAATTGGTCCAAACTGGGCTGGTTAGAGGCTCCCTCCACCATGAATTTGCCCAAACTGGGCTGGTTAGAGGCTCCCTCCACCATGAATTTGCCCAAACTGGGCTGTTTAGAGGCTCCCTCCACCATGAATTGGTCCAAACTGGGGTTTGTAGAGGCTCCCTTCATCATGAATTGGTCCAAACTGGGCTGGTTAGAGGCTCCCTCCACCATGAATTTGCCCAAACTGGGCTGTTTAGAGGCTCCCTCCACCATGAATTGGTCCAAACTGGGGTTTTTAGAGGCTCCCTCCACCATGAATTGGTCCAAACTGGGGTTTTTAGAGGCTCCCTCCACCATTAATTGGTCCAAACTGGGGTTTTTAGAGGCTCCCTCCACCATGAATTGGTCCAAACTGGGGTTTTTAGAGGCTCCCTCCACCATGAATTGGTCCAAACTGGGGTTTTTAGAGGCTCCCTCCACCATGAATTGGTCCAAACTGGGGTTTTTAGAGGCTCCCTCCACCATGAATTTGCCCAAACTCTGCTGGTTAGAGGCTCAATCCACCCTGATTTTCAAAACAAATGTTGGTGCCAACCTCAACTTACTACAAGGGCCAAATTCACTGCTGGTGACAAGCTCTCCTCACTGCAAGTGCCAAATACACATGTTTCAAGGTGTTTTCCTACTGTCAGAGAGGTGGTATTGAGTGTGTAAAGTGTGTAGTTGTTAGGCTGTGATGTTGGGGTAATAGAGGGTCTTTGGTGTGTTAGATGCCCCCAGACATGCTTCCCCTGCTGTCCCAGTGTCATTCCAGAGGTGTTGGCATCATTTCCTGGGGTGTCATAGTGGACTTGGTGACCCTCCAGACACGGATTTGGGTTTCCCCCTTAACGAGTATCTGTTCCCCATAGACTATAATGGGGTTCGAAACCCATTTGAACACACGAACATTGAGCGGCTGTTCGAATCGAATTTCGAACCTCGAACATTTTAGTGTTCGCTCATCTCTAATCATTACATTAGGAGAATAACACACAAGGAAATTCCTGACCCCCCCCCCCCCTCCAAACAGCCACCTGTAAAGCCCCCCAGCTATGAATGTCCATTACTGTACCTGCAGGTGTCATGGTCGGCCTCCCGTCCGCAAAGCTTTGGGAAATTGTCACAAAAACGAATAGCACATTTATGGCATCCATCACTCTCTCCATCTGTAAAACCCTCAGCTTCCTCCAGGACATTCCCCAAGTTATATAGATTGTACAGTACACTGTGATGTCACCGGCTTCATGATGTCATCAGGATTCTGAGGAATTCCGGACTGTGATAATGTCATCTGGGCAAGTGCTGAATGGCCGGCAGTGTATACAGTGATCACATGACTCTATACAATAGGCAGAGGATATATACATCTATATTCTAATAAAACCACACTGTTTACTGAGAAGTTACTCCGGATTTCCATAGAAGCCTACTTCATAGAAACTATTGTAATAAAGCCGAAGTCAAGTGAAGGTTGTCCAGCTCTGTAGGGCTCTGTACACATAGTCGCATTATATATATATATATATATATATATATATATATATATATATATATATATATATATATACACACACAGTCCTATGAAAAAGTTTGGGCACCCCTATTAATCTTAATCATTTTTAGTTCTAAATATTTTGGTGTTTATAACAGCCATTTCAGTTTGATATATCTAATAACTGATGGACACAGTAATATTTCAGGATTGAAATGAGGTTTATTGTACTAACAGAAAATGTGCAATATGCATTAAACCAAAATTTGACCGGTGCAAAAGTATGGGCACCTCAACAGAAAAGTGACATTAATATTTAGTAGATCCTCCTTTTGCAAAGATAACAGCCTCTAGTCGCTTCCTGTAGCTTTTAATCAATTCCTGGATCCTGGATAAAGGTATTTTGGACAAACAATTCAAGTTCAGTTAAGTTAGATGGTCGCCGAGCATGGACAGCCCGCTTCAAATCATCCCACAGATGTTCAATGATATTCAGGTCTGGGGACTGGGATGGCCATTCCAGAACATTGTAATTGTTCCTCTGCATGAATGCCTGAGGATTTGGAGCGGTGTTTTGGATCATTGTCTTGCTGAAATATCCATCCCCGGCGTAACTTCAACTTCGTCACTGATTCTTGAACATTATTCTCAAGAATCTGCTGATACTGAGTGGAATCCATGCGACCCTCAACTTTAACAAGATTCCCGATGCCGGCATTGGCCACACAGCCCCAAAGCATGATGGAACCTCCACCAAATTTTACAGTGGGTAGCATGTGTTTTTCTTGGAATGCTGTTTCTTTTTGGACGCCATGCATAACGCCTTTTTTTATAACCAAACAACTCAATTTTTGTTTCCAAAATGAAGCTGCCTTGTCCAAATGTGCTTTTTCATACCTCAGGCAACTCTATTTGTGGCGTACGTGCAGAAACGGCTTCTTTCTCATCACTCTCCCATACAGCTTCTATTTGTGCAAAGTGCGCTGTATAGTTGACCGATGCACAGTGACACCATCTGCAGCAAGATGATGCTGCAGCTCTTTGGAGGTGGTCTGTGGATTGTCCTTGACTGTTCTCACCATTCTTCTTCTCTGCCTTTCTGATATTTTTCTTGGCCTGCCACTTCTGGGCTTAACAAGAACTGTCCCTGTGGTCTTCCATTTCCTTACTATGTTCCTCACAGTGGAAACTGACAGGTTAAATCTCTGAGACAACTTTTTGTATCCTTCCCCTTAACAACTATGTTGAACAGTCTTTGTTTTCAGATCATTTGAGAGTTGTTTTGAGTAGCCCATGATGCCACTCTTCAGAGGAGATTCAAATAGGAGATCAACTTGCAATTGGCCACCTTAAATACCTTTTCTTATGATTGGATACATCTGGCTATGAAGTTCAAAGCTCACTGAGGTTACAAAACCAATTTTGTGCTTCAGTAGGTCAGTAAAAAGTAGTTAGGGGAATTCAAATCAATAAAATGATAAGGGTGCCCATACTTTTGCACCGGTCAAATTTTGGTTTAATGCATATTGCACATTTTCTGTTAGTACAATAAACCTCATTTCAATCCTGAAATATTACTGTGTCCATCAGTTATTAGATAGATCAAACTGAAATGGCTGTTGCAAACACCAAAATATTTAGAACAAAAAATGATTAAGATTAATAGGGGTGCCCAAACTTTTTCATAGGACTGTATATATATATATATATATATATATATATATATATATATATATATATATACACACACACACACACATTCACTAAGCAGCGCCATCAGCACAGAAATGGAGGGTACATGAATCTGGGGGCAGAGATGGAGGGGACATAAAACTGGGGGCAGATGAAGGGTGTATATGAAACTGGGGGAGAGATAGAGGGGGAACATATAATTTACGGGTGACTGTAGGAAGATTATACTGTGTGCGGGCACATGAAAAATTAATGAGAATTGGCGGAGTCAACACAAAAGTGGGCGGGGCTAAATTTGCAGCGCCGCGCGCCGCACATTTTGTCCCTCTTTCGGTTCTTCATTGTGCTGTAGGTGTGTGTACATTACATTGTGTAGTATATGTGTATACCCTACATTGTGGAGTATATGTGTGTACATTACATTGTGCTGTAGGTGTGTGTACCTTACATTCTGTAGTAGATGTGTGTACCCTACATGGTGTAGTATATGTGTGTACATTACATTGTGTAGTAGATGTGTATACCCTACGTTGTGCTGTAGGTGTGTGTACATTACATTGTGTAGTAGGTGTGTGTACCCTATGTTGTGTAGTATATGTGTGTACATTACATTGTGCTGTAGGTGTGTGTCAATTCAGTCAGGCTATATATGCATAATCCAGCTTTCCTCGGTGTATACCCTCAAACACCTAAGTGGTATACAGACAATCTGTGTACAGTATATATACACTGAATCCAGCTTTCCTGGTTGTATTCCACTCCCAAATAAAAGTGATATACAGCTAAATATAAAATAACATCTCTGTTTATGGGCTGAAGCTGAATGGTGGGCCTGACACTGTATACGCTGCTGGGGCAAGTGACAACTACAAAAGAGGGGTAAAAGAATTCATCCTGGGGGTGGCACGGCTGAATTGGCACTAATGGGCACAAAATAACATCTCTGTTTATGGGCTGAAGCAAAAGAATGGGGCATAAACTTAAAATGCAGGGGCCCCAATCTGTCTCTAACTCCATAGACACGCAGGTTCTATCATGCAGGTACAAGTAGAGGAGAGGCTCAGCAAGTGACAGTCGGGGTTCATTGTGTACACTCTATGCCACCAAAAAGGCTAACTGCGGGGCGTACTTGCACCCCCTTGCCAAACTCACCCAAACCTCAGCAGGGGGAAGCCTCCACTCACCCCAAGGGCCACAGGTCCAACTTCTACACCCAATACGTGTAAGGCACAGAGGGAACAGAGAGGACAGGGCTGTGGTTGGTCAGGTACTCAAGCAACATGCGCCTATACTTTTCCTTCCTGATGACACTAGGCCCCTCAGTGGCGGTAGTTTGGCCGAGGGGGGGGGAGGCATTAACGTGTCCCAGACCTTGGAGAGTGTTCCCCTGGTGGTTGTGGACCAGATGGCAGTTGTTAGCCTCTTGGAGGAATTCTCCTCTCTGCCGCCAGCCAGGGTTTACGGAAACGTTCCCACCATATTCTGCACCAGTTGCTTGTGGCAATCATTTATGCAATTTTTCCTCTCCCTTACCAGAACAAGATAGATTGTTACAGAGGACAGTGGACCGGACGAAGAAGAAGTGGGAGCTGCAGCTGTGCAAGTAAGTGGACACGGGGGGGGCGGGGGGGTGTTAATCACTACACAGCGTGTAGTGAATAGGATCGTTCCTAAAATACGATCTCTGATTATTTAAAAAATCCCATTGACTTGTATTGGGATCGGGTTCGAATGGAAAATGATCGGAAATTTTAAAAACAATCCTGAAATTTCAAGTTCGGCTCAACCCTAGTGTCCAGATATGTGTGTGTCATCATGAGACATGTTTCTATAGGGTGATATGCTAAATATGTTGTCTGTATGTGCTACCATCTAGTGATATATGTCAAGGCTTTGATAGCATGCTGCAATATTGTATTAAATTGATTTCATGAGAATCTGAATTCCTTACTCTTATTAGAGCTGAATTAAATTGGACCACATGGCTGAGAGACTGTTTGGTGTGGGTGCGTATGTGTGTGTGTGTGTGTGTGTGTGTGTGTGTGTGTGTGTGTGTGTATGTGTGTATGTATATGTGTGTGTGGCAGAAACACACAGTATTGTGGCTGCCAGCCACTAGGAGAGCATTACAGATGGACAGTGCAGGAAGTATCTGGGCCTAATAGGAAGGTTGTGACACATACAGTAGGTGCTGCTCCACCATGCAGTCACAAAGAAGCTTCTAGAATCAAGGTGATATTTGGAGTGGCAGTGGAAGGCAGATTTATTCCAGATCCCTTGTACCGGTCTGCCTTACAAAACTGGTGGCATCAGTGTATTCATGGAAAGAAATAGCAGGGTTCATCCATTACATCCTACAGGAAATGTGCTCCTTCCTCTCCTTCTGCAAGGAGTTTGTATATTCTCCCTGTGTTTGCATGGATTTCTTGCGGGTACTCTGGTTTCCTCCATCACTCCAAAGACTTACTAAAAGGGAACTTAGTCTGTGATCTTTATATGGGACAGTGACTGCCAACATCTGTAAAGCGCTGCAGAATATGGAAGTGCTATACAAGTAAGCAAAATAAATAAATCATCTTCTATGCAACCTCAGTGCTTCAGGACATTGCCAAAGAGGCATCACTGTCACTATAATGGACTCTCCCACCAGATATCAGACCACCAGATGCCACACTATTCTGAAACCCCAACTGCACAGAATCCAGATTAGTATGAGGTTCTTCCTGCACATCATTATTAGAGTCCAGAAGAAAGGGGGGGGGGGCAGAGGACACAAGTCACAGGGCACAATCCACAATACTGGAGGGAGTACAAGTCGCAGCACAATTTTACGGGGAATGCAGGTGGGTGAGGGCATAGGCAAGACGACAATCCTTAGCGGTGGAATTGGAAGGCCAAAGCACCAACTCCGACTCCTCTATTTTTCTCAGCCTGACTCCAGTCTCTTTATAAATGGCTTGCAGTCTTGGTCACACATAAGAAGCAAAGCTCTTCTAATTCATGGAAAAAATGTAGTGGTTGAATTCCTTCAGATTTTTTTTTTATTTTACTTACATGGCCTCAATATGATCTGCAGCACTTTACAGATATTGTCATTTCTGACTGTCCTATGTAGGGCTCATAATCTACATTCCCCATTAGTATGTCTTTAAAACCCACACAAACATGGGAAGAACATACAAAATCCATGCAGCATGGCTGGATTCTAATAGATTGAGATTTGTGTCCCAACTAGACCTGTAACACCACCAGTGATGTACTCCTGGCAGGGGTGCGGGTCTTCTGTGAAGTAATGGTTATACATCCTGGCCAGTGGCGTAACTAAAGTCTTGTGAGCCCCGGTGCAAACTTATCTGGAGTCCCCTTCCACCTCCTGTAATAGTGACATTATGGATGCTGCAGCGATACCTCATATTCTTGAAAGGGATACAGCTATACTACCCACAACTGCAGTTAGCAAGAATAGTGAGTAAGCCGGCATATAAAGAATATTGGGACAGTATAAGATGCTCCACAGTGGCCCCCACACAGTATAATATGCGCCACTCAGTATAATATGCTCCACAGTGGCCCCCCACCTAGTATTATATGCTTTACAGTAGCCACACAGTATTATATGCTCCACAGTGGTCCCCACACAGTATAATATGCACCACACAATATTATATGCCCCCACATAGTATTATATGCTTTACAGTAGCCACACAGTATTATAGCCCCTTAAGAGCCACTGCTATTATACTTTGGGGTTGCCTTAGACCCCAGCGTATAATAATCAGAGACCCAGGGGAAGTGATTAAAAATAAACACTTATACTCCCCTTACCTCACTTCACCTGGGCATCCTTGCTCCGTTCAACATCTACCTTGGTCCTCTTATGCAACTGGCAACTAAGGTCATGTGCCCAGACATCACTGCTGGGGCCTGTGTTTAGACCTTGTTGCTCACGTGGAGCTCGATGACATCATTACTGTGACGTGCTCCATGTAACCTCTGGGGCTTAATCACAGACCCCTTTCGTGACATCTTGGGTGTGTGACCTCAGTCACAGGCCAGAAGAGCCACAGAGAGGATGCTGAGCCCAGGAGCGGCGAATATAAGTATTTTTTATTATTATTTTAACCAGGCTTTCTCCAACTGCTATAATGGTGGCCCGGGTCCCTGGCCATTTCCAGTTGGCTGTGGGCCCTGTACTCCTCAGGCCCAGTTGCAGTTGCACCCCCCATGATCCTGATACCACTGACCCTAACTTCACTGATGTGCACTAAAGGTGAGGTGTAAACCTCAGTCTTCATTGAAGAACTGCATCAGCAAAGTGAGCGCATTGGTTGGGTGTAAATGAAAAGGTTTTTATTTTTAATGTAGGCATAAATGACATTACCACAGGGCTAAACCCCAAGTACATAAGAATAAGGACCTGTGGGTGGTTTAGTGTCCCAAAAAAAAAAAAAAAAAAAAAACCTGCAAAATAAACAAACCTTTACATCCAGTACAAAAAATGTGCAAAATAAAAATACAACCTTAACTTCAGGCAAAACAGAAACAAAATCCTGCTTGTCTGAGCTACTAATTAAACAGAATACAGCTTACTACCAGCCACATGAATCAACCAAAAACACTCATCTCAGCAGGTTTTCAATTTCAAGACAGACCCAAGCACATTCTCTTGCTTCCTGGATCTGTTCTGAACTGCAGGCTCTGCAGCCTTTTATGGCCCAGCAATGAGTCTATTAGCCACAGCTGGGGCTAAGGCCCATTCCAGGCCCACCCTAGACCACAAGTAAGTTAGAAACCTGGGGCTGATATAGCAGGACTCCAGTATGTAAGGAATATGATTATATTTATGGCATTCAAGTGTTGTACATAGGGTATGGTATTACCATCAATTTGTATTTGGACTACTTGGGTAATCTTCAACAAGAAACTAATAAAAATGTAGCTTTTATTTGATTATTCAGAAATAAAAAACGGGACGTGTCCCTATCGTGAGTAAAAAGGGTGATTGTTTTCTTAGGACAAAGATTCTCAGCAATTGAATACTTAATCTTTTTCCTCTGGTATTCTATGCAGATGTATGTTAAATAATCCCCCTTGTTTGTGATTCAAACCTATTCACTCCCCTATTCAGGCATGTATATGTACAGGTTTGTATATGTACAGGTTTGTATATGCACAGGTTTGAAGGGGTTAATAACTTCTGCCAAAAAGTCACACAATACTCTCGCTTTTTCCTTAGGGCTCTAGTTCTTGACCTATTCAAATGCACAGCTTCAATATATGGTATAATATTGGAGGAGTATGGGGGCTGGGATGTTATGTTCTGCTACACTAATAGATTGCTGTGTAGCAGTCAGCTCTCAGTAAAGCAGCTCCAGGTCAGACTATTCTGTAGCTGGATTCGGGTGGGTATGGGGGTGGGTGGTTAGGGGTATAACAGTCCGTGGAGTCTCATCTTCCTCTTCGTTGGTGACCGCTATATAGGGAGGTGGGGGTGGGGTGGGTGTAATGGGGTAATGTTCTGCCACACTAATAGATTGCTGTGTAGCAGTCAGCTCTCAGTAAAGCAGCTCCAGGTCAGATTATTCTGATTGCTAATCCCTAATATGCTACCCCCTCTCTCCTGCAGTGCAGTAGTGTGCTGTGGTCAAGCCCTATTCCGGCCCATAGATTGCCGTAGCTATAGATATTGGGTCTTTCTCAACGCATTTTGCTAATCATCTTAGCTCATCCGAAGAGATTAGTTGAAAGAGAGGAAAAAATAAATAAAGATGTGCGGTTATAACCGCATTCCCTGGGTGGTAGGTCCCAGTACTCACAGCAAGTCCGATATTTATGCCATTCATTTATCATTGGGGAATGGTCCTCCAAATAATAAGAGTAGAGATGAGCGAACACTGTTCGGATCAGCCATTCTGAACAGCAAGCACCTTTGCCGGCAGCCGGTCGCCGTGCCAGGTGCTTCCATTCATTTCTATAGGAGCGTGCTGTTCGGAACGGCTGATCCGAACAGTGTTCGCTCATCTCTAAATAAGAGCATTGAATCCTAAGGTGTATATAAGGTGACTGTTGTACTTCATTCATTGGAAGGAGATAACTGCTAGATCAATAGGGTCTAACTATTGGGGCCCCAACATTAATGAGAACAAGGAATCCCAGCACACAAGATTAACTGCAGCAGTAGTCAAACATTGATAAATTCCATTCTATGGAGAGACCCAGGAGTGAGGCTCAGGCTTCTCTTAGGTAGTCCGGTAGAGATGAATACACCGGCACAACACCCCACCAATCTAGGAGTTTTGTATCATTTGGGATATTAGTGGAATACCCCTTCTATTGTCCATTAATGATTTGATTCTGTTTAACAATGTTGGTTTCCAGATACAAGGCTCACAATGAATGAAGACAACTATACCTCAGTAACATATTTTATCTTTGATGGTCTAGGAGTTCAAGATGATCTTCGGGTAATTTCCTTTGTAATTTTTTTGTTGTTATACATAGTAGACTTGTCGGCAAATCTGTCTATTATAATTATCCCTATTTTTCATTCCGCTCTCCATACACCCATGTATTTCTTCTTGTATAACTTAGCTTTCCTTGATATGGGTTTCTCATCGGTGGTTATCCCCAAGATGCTCACAGATCTTAGATCACAGGAGAAGATGATCTCATTCTATGGCTGTATGCTACAAGTACATTGTTTCCATTTCTTTGGTAGTACAGAAGCCATAATGTTTTCCGTCATGTCTTATGACAGATATGTGGCCATTGCACAACCTTTAAGATACTCAACCATCATGACTTACAAGGTCTGTTATAGTTTAACCTTATGTACTTGGGTTATTGGATTTTGCCATGCCTCGGTCCACAGTATAATGATTTCAAGGCTTCCATTTCATGGGCCAAATGTGGTGAAACATTTCTTCTGTGATGTTAAACCAGTGCTAGATTTGGCGAGTACAGATGTAACTCAACATGAACCTTCTTTTTGGAATCACCGGAACAATAACTATAATAACCTTAACTTTAAACATAATCTCCTACAGTTTAATTGGAAAATTTCTTTTAAAAATAAAGACCTCAGAAGGACGAAAACGCGCATTGTCCACCTGCAGCGGCCATTTTACTGTGATTACTCTCCTATATGGAACAGGTTTATTCACTTACCTGCGCCCTAATACAAAGGGTTCTTTAGATCAGGAGAGAGCGGCTGCCATTATGTTCACCATTATAACCCCAACGTTAAACCCAATGATCTATACGTTAAGGAACAAAGACATGAAGAAAGCTTTCCAGAAGTTGCTGAAAATTTCTCATTAAGGCAAATACAAAAAATCTATACACTACAGAGGGGACAGAATTTTAACTCAATGGTTTCAATCCATTTTAATGGCTTTTGTTGTCTTCAGTGTCAAGATAACATGGTGCGGGGTGCTATGAATGTAATGTTAACATTTGCAACATCTATTATTTACAAATATTGCATAACCCAGATCTGTAGAGTAAGGGCTAGTTCACACGGGGACATGGACGCTGATTTTGACAGCAGATTTTGCGGCCAAATCAGCGTCCATACAATGTCCACACTATGTGAACTGCTCCCGCCGCGACCATCGCGGTCGCGGCTTTCACCTCCGCTGTCGGCTCAAATGAATGAGCCGACATGGAGGGCGCTGCGGCTGGGCGGAAGCCGCGGCTCATCGCGAGCGGCTTCCGCCCGAAAGATAGGTCATGTCGCTTCTTTTTCTGCTAGCGAGCTAGCAGAAAAAAAAAAGCGAGTAGTTCACATAGGGATACATTGTATGGACGCTGATTTGGCCGCGAAATCCGCTGTCAAAATCAGCGTCCATGTCCCCGTGTGAACTAGCCCTAAGAATTAATTTCACATACATTCGCTACATATTTTTTTCATTTGCCTATACTTATAGTTAATAGAGATGAGCGAACAGTAAAATGTTCGAGATTCCATTTTTGTTTCGAGTAGCCCCTCAATATTCGACTATTGGAATCGAATATCGAACCCTATTATAGTCTATGGGGGGAAAATGCTCGTTTCAGGGGTAGGCAACATTCGATCAAATTACACTTACCAAGTCCACGAGTGAGGGTCGGGCTGGATCCTCCGAGAAGTCTTCTCCGTGCAGCGTCCCCGCGGCGTCTTCCGGCTCTGAATTCACTCTGCCAGGCATCGGGCCTGGGCAGAGCAGACTGCGCATGCCTGCACTACAAGCGGACATGCGCAGTCGGCTCTGCCCAGGTCTGATGCCTGGCAGAGTGAATTCAGAGCCGGAAGACGCCGCGGGGAAGCTGCATGGAGAAGACTTCTAAAAGGTAGGAGAAGAACCAGCGTTGATTGGCTGACTGTATAGCATTCGGCCGATCAATGCTGGTTCTGCATCGAACTTTTCCATTCAAATAGCGAGTGGTACTCGATCGAGTACGAGTATTTCGAATACCGTAGTATTCGATCGAATGCCTACACGCTCATCTCTAATAGTTAAGTATTCACAGTAATGACAGTGGAAATAAATAGTATTTGATTAAATAAAATAAAAACAATTTTCAAAATTAAAAGACTTTGGGGTTCTGAAGTTTCATTCCTCCTTGTTGGGTTTCTTTAGTCTTAAGCCTTCGCGTCTTTTCTCACTACATATTTACATTTTGGACAAACTGATTTGGCATTCAATATCATCCTTCTGATGACACCCCATTATATACTTTGCCCATTATATCACCCTTACACTACTACAAAACCTGCTCGTCTTCTGTTTGTATAATTTGCGCCCTCTCTCTGCCTAAACCTGAATATTTCTAGAAGTGAACTTCTTGAGTTTACTATCTAATGATTTTACGAAGGCTGGATTTACACCAGTATTCAAACTCCGTTCGGTGTTTGGGTACACAAATCTTTTCTCTCCACGTTTTTTGGCCGGAAACCCAGTGGACCCCTTTATAGTTTATGGGGTCCATGGGTAACCGCTTTTTAAGTGAATTAAATTTCTGCCTTTCAGGTCCCCAAGCGGACCTGTAATACTGTGAGATTATTATTATTAATTTTTTATGTTGAATTGTCAACCTTACATAAAATTTTAAAGTGGTGCTATATAAAGAATGTTTTTTCTTTACTAAAAATGATATCTTTTTTTTTTTTTTTTTGTTACTAATGCCTAATCATTTAGAAATTTCACCAGTGTTAAGGTCATATTTTGTATGCACGGTGATACGTACTGTATACTAATGTGTCTTTCTTTACCTTTCCTCCTGGCTTAGAGTGTCCAGTAGGGTTGAGTGATCAGAAAATATCGGATTCCGATCGGCGATTGAGAAAATTTCACAATCGCAATCGGAATTCTGATCCCGATCTTTTCAGGTGGGATTAAGATTGGGGCCCATTTCCCACAATGCTTAGCTACTGGCCAATCATTGTGGGAAAAGCTTAGCACCCATAGGAATGAATGGAAGCGGCCGGCCACTTAACCCACTGCGTGCCGGTTGCATCCATTCATTCCTATGGATTTACCACAGCCTGCCACTCTTCTGCTTTGTCCCTGTTTTACCATATACTCAGATGACTATACAGTAAAACAGGGATGAAGCAGAAGAGTGGCAGGCTGCGGTAAATCACTGCGTGCTGTGCTGCTGTGAGGATGACGAGGCAAGTTCACGAGTAGATAGATACTACTGTACATTGACTTGTCTATCTACTAGACAACAATGTACAGTAATATCTATCTACACGTGAACTTCGCTCAACTTACCTGCTCAGAAGTGCTTGCCGCTGCCCTCTGCTGGTCCGGTCCTCTGTCCTTCATGTGGCTTCAGAGCGCCCTGCACCCCGCCCCCACCTCCCTAGACTAGTATTATAGAGAAGGCGGTGCTTAGGAGAGTGTGGGCGGGTACTGGGAGGGGAGACGTGACTGATCGGGATCAAATGGAAAATGAACAGAAATCGGATTTTAAAAACGATCCTGAAATTTCAAGATCGGCTCAACCCTAGTGTCCAGATGTGTGTGTGTCATCATGAGACATGTTTCTATAGGGTGATCTGCTAAATATGTTGTCTGTATGTGCTACCATCTAGTGATATATGTCAAGGCTTTGATAGCATGCTGCAATATTGTATTAAATTGATTTCATGAGAATCTGAATTCCTTACTCTTATTAGAGCTGAGTTAAATTGGACCACATGGCTGAGAGACTGTTAGGTGTGTGTATGTGTGTGTATGTGTGTGTGTCAGAAACACACAGTATTGTGGCTGCCAGCCACTAGGAGAGCATTACAGATGGACAGTGCAGGAGGAATCTGGGCCTAATAGGAAGGTTGTGACACATACAGTAGGTGCTGCTCCACCATGCAGTCACAAAGAAGCATCTAGAATCAAGGTGATATTTGGAGTGGCAGTGGAAGGCAGTTTTATTCCAGCTCCCTTGTACCGGTCTGCCTTACAAAACTGGTGGCATCAGTGTATTCATGGAAAGAAATAGCAGGGTTCATCCATTACATCCTACAGGAAATGTGCTCCTTCCTCTCCTTCTGCAAGGAGTTTGTATATTCTCCCTGTGTTTGCATGGATTTCTTGCGGGTACTCTGGTTTCCTCCATCACTCCAAAGACTTACTAAAAGGGAACTTAGTCTGTGATCTTTATATGGGACAGTGACTGCCAACATCTGTAAAGCGCTGCAGAATATGGCAACGCTATACAAGTAAGCAAAATAAATAAATCTTCTATGCAACCTCAGTGCTTCAGGACATTGCCAAAGAGGAATCACTGTCACTATAATGGACCCTCTCACCAGATATCAGACCACCAGATGCCACACTATTCTGAAACCCCACCTGTCACATCCCAACCGCACAGAATCCAGATTAGTATGAGGTTCTTCCTGCACATCATTGAGTCCAGAAGAAAGGGGGGTGGGGGTGGGGGGGTGGAGACAGAGGACACAAGTCACAGGGCACATTCCACAATACTGGAGGGAGTACAAGTCGCAGCACAATTTTACGGGGAATGCAGGTGAGGGCATAGGCAAGACGACAATCCTTAGCGGTGGAATTGGAAGGCCAAAGCACCAACTCAGACTCCTCTATTTTTCTCAGCCTGACTCCAGTCTCTTTATAAATGGCTTGCAGTCTTGGTCACACATAAGAAGCAAAGCTCTTCTAATTCATGAAAAAATGTAGCGGTTGAATTCCTTTTGATTTTTTTTTATTTTACTTACATAGCCTCAATATGATCTGCAGCACATTACAGATATTGTCATTTCTGACTGTCCCATGTAGGGCTCATAATCTACATTCCCCATCAGTATGTCTTTAAAACCCACACAAACATGGGAAGAACATACAAAATCCATGCAGCATGGCTGGATTCTAATAGATTGAGTTTTGTGTCCCAACTAGACCTGTAACACCACCAGTGATGTCCTCCTGGCAGTGGTGCGGGTCTTCTGTGAAGTAAGGGTTATACATCCTGGCCAGTGGCGCAACTAAAGTCTTGTGAGCCCCGGTGCAAACTTTTATCTGGAGTGCCCTTCCACGTCCTTTGACATTATGGATGCTGCAGCGATACCTCATATTCTTGAAAGGGATACAGCTATACTACCCACAACTGCAGTTAGCAAGAATAGTGAGTAAGCCGACATATAAAGAATATTGGGACAGTATAAGATGCTCCACAGTGGGCCCCACACAGTATAATATGCGCCACACAGTATTATATGCTCCACAGTGGCCCCCCACCTAGTATTATATGCTTTACAGTAGCCACACAGTATTATATGCTCCACAGTGGTCCCCACACAGTATAATATGCACCACACAATATTATATGCCCCCACCTAGTATTATATGCTTTACAGTAGACACACAGTATTATAGCCCCTTAAGAGCCACTGCTATTATACTTTGGGGCTGCCTTAGACCCCAGAGTATAATAATCAGAGACCCAGGGGAAGTGATTAAAAATAAACACATGCTCACCTTACCTCACTTCACCTGGGCATCCTTGCTCCGTCCTGCTGTCTTCAACATCTACCTTGGTCCTCTTATGCCTGGCAACTAAGGTCATGTGCCCAGACATCACTGCTGAGGCCTGTGTTTAGACCTCATTGGTCACGTGGAGCACGATGACATCATTACGGTGATGTGCTCCATGTAACCTCTGGGGCTCAATCACAGACTCCTTTCGTGACATCTTGGGTGTGTGACCTCAGTCACAGGCCAGAAGAGCCACAGAGAGGATGCTGAGCCCAGGAGTGGTGACTATAAGTATTTTTTTTTTATTATTTTAACCAGGCTTTCTCCAACTGCTATAATGGTGGCCCAGGTCCCTGGTCATATCCAGTTGGTTGTGGGCCCTGTACCCCTCAGGCCCAATTGCAGTTGCACCCCCCATGATCCTGATACCACTGACCCTGACTTCACTGATGTGCACTAAAGGTGAGGTGTAAACCTCAGTATTCATTGAAGATCTGTATCAGCAAAGTGAGCACATTGGTTGGGTGTAAATGAAAAGTGTTTTTTTTTATTTTTAATGTAGGCATAGATGACATTACCACAGGACTAAACCCAAAGTACATAAGAATAAGGACCTGTGGGGGGTTTAGTGCCCCAAATTGTCCTGACAGGTTCTCTTTAAATGCTTTGTCAAATAAGCTACCTTTTATATATTATCTTTTATCTAAAACTGCAACTATTAAATTGTGTAGACTAGAATATAATAGACAATGTCATCCAGCTTCCTTTAAACTCATTTGACTCTGCCTTCCATCTTCAATTCACAGATATGTTCCTTCCACCTGGACTCAGGTGCAGATTAAGGGGACCATGGCCAGCTGGAAGTGACCAGGACCCTGGACCACCATAATAGTGGTCGAGGAATGCCTGGTTCTCTGTCAGTTATACATACTGCTAATGGAGAGGGGCCTGGCCCTGCCAGCCCAGGGTAGGTGATTAAAAATAAAAAAAATAAAAAATACTCACCTGACTTGTGCTCAGCATCCAGTCCTGAGTTCTTCAGGCCGGTGACTGACGCCCTGCTCCCCAGGCCACACTGCTAGGGCCTGAAATTGGGTCCCATCAGTTACATGGGGTGCGCTAATATAATGAAATCATTGAACCCCATGTGACCACTGGGTCAGACTCAAATTTTTGGGCCTAATCTGTAGCGGAAAGCTGCAAGCATGCTGATGTTCTGCACCATGAGCCGGGGGCATAAGATAAAGAAGAATCCAAAGCAGATGTCTATCTCAATTTCCTTTGATTTCCAATGTCTGAACAGGTTATATCTAGAGATGAGCAAACACTAAAATGTTCGAGGTTCGAAATTCGATTCGAACAGCCGCTCAATGTTCGTGTGTTCGAACGGGTTTCGAACCCCATTATAGTCTATGGGGAACAGATACTCGTTAAGGGGGAAACCCAAATCCGTGTCTGGAGGGTCACCAAGTCCACTATGACACCCCAGGAAATGATGCCAACACCCTGGAATGACACCTCTGAGACAAGTTGTCTCAGAGATTTAACCTGTCAGTTTCCACTGTGAGGAACATAGTAAGGAAATGGAAGACCACAGGGACAGTTCTTGTTAAGCCCAGAAGTGGCAGGCCAAGAAAAATATCAGAAAGGCAGAGAAGAAGAATGGTGAGAACAATCAAGGACAATCCACAGACCACCTCCAAAGAGCTGCAGCATCATCTTGCTGCAGATGGTGTCACTGTGCATCGGTCAACTATACAGCGCACTTTGCACAAATAGAAGCTGTATGGGAGAGTGATGAGAAAGAAGCCGTTTCTGCACGTACGCCACAAATAGAGTTGCCTGAGGTATGAAAAAGCACATTTGGACAAGGCAGCTTCATTTTGGAAACAAAAATTGAGTTGTTTGGTTATAAAAAAAAGGCGTTATGCATGGCGTCCAAAAAGAAACAGCATTCCAAGAAAAACACATGCTACCCACTGTAAAATTTGGTGGAGGTTCCATCATGATTTGGGGCTGTGTGGCCAATGCCGGCATCGGGAATCTTGTTAAAGTTGAGAGTCGCATGGATTCCACTCAGTATCAGCAGATTCTTGAGAATAATGTTCAAGAATCAGTGACGAAGTTGAAGTTACGCCGGGGATGGATATTTCAGCAAGACAATGATCCAAAACACTGCTCCAAATCCTCAGGCATTCATGCAGAGGAACAATTACAATGTTCTGGAATGGCCATCCCAGTCCCCAGACCTGAATATCATTGAACATCTGTGGGATGATTTGAAGCGGGCTGTCCATGCTCGGCGACCATCTAACTTAACTGAACTTGAATTGTTTGTCCAAAATACCTTTATCCAGGATCCAGGAACTGATTAAAAGCTACAGGAAGCGACTAGAGGCTGTTATCTTTGCAAAAGGAGGATCTACTAAATATTAATGTCACTTTTCTGTTGAGGTGCCCATACTTTTGCACCGGTCAAATTTTGGTTTAATGCATATTGCACATTTTCTGTTAGTACAATAAACCTCATTTCAATCCTGAAATATTACTGTGTCCATCAGTTATTAGATATATCAAACTGAAATGGCTGTTATAAACACCAAAATATTTAGAACTAAAAATGATTAAGATTAATAGGGGTGCCCAAACTTTTTCATAGGACTGTATATATATATATATATATATATATATATATATATATATAATGCGACTATGTGTACAGAGCCCTACAGAGCTGGACAACCTTCACTTGACTTCGGCTTTATTACAATAGTTTCTATGAAGTAGGCTTCTATGGAAATCCGGAGTAACTTCTCAGTAAACAGTGCGGTTTTATTAGAATATAGATGTATATATCCTCTGCCTATTGTATAGAGTCATGTGATCACTGTATACACTGCCGGCCATTCAGCACTTGCCCAGATGACATTATCACAGTCCGGAATTCCTCAAAATCCTGATGACATCATGAAGCCGGTGACATCACAGTGTACTGTACAATCTATATAACTTGGGGAATGTCCTGGAGGAAGCTGAGGGTTTTACAGATGGAGAGAGTGATGGATGTGATAAATGTGCTATTCGTTTTTGTGACAATTTCCCAAAGCTTTGCGGACGGGAGGCCGACCATGACACCTGCAGGTACAGTAATGGACATTAATAGCTGGGGGGCTTTACAGGTGGCTGTTTGGAGGGGGGGGGGGGGTCAGGAATTTCCTTGTGTGTTATTCTCCTAATGTAATGATTAGAGATGAGCGAACACTAAAATGTTCGAGGTTCGAAATTCGATTCGAACAGCCGCTCAATGTTCGTGTGTTCGAACGGGTTTCGAACCCCATTATAGTCTATGGGGAACAGATACTCGTTAAGGGGGAAACCCAAATCCGTGTCTGGAGGGTCACCAAGTCCACTATGACACCCCAGGAAATGATGCCAACACCTCTGGAATGACACTGGGACAGCAGGGGAAGCATGTCTGGGGGCATCTAACACACCAAAGACCCTCTATTACCCCAACATCACAGCCTAACAACTACACACTTTACACACTCAATACCACCTCTCTGACAGTAGGAAAACACCTTGAAACATGTGTATTTGGCACTTGCAGTGAGGAGAGCTTGTCACCAGCAGTGAATTTGGCCCTTGTAGTAAGTTGAGGTTGGCACCAACATTTGTTTTGAAAATCAGGGTGGATTGAGCCTCTAACCAGCAGAGTTTGGGCAAATTCATGGTGGAGGGAGCCTCTAAAAACCCCAGTTTGGACCAATTCATGGTGGAGGGAGCCTCTAAAAACCCCAGTTTGGACCAATTCATGGTGGAGGGAGCCTCTAAAAACCCCAGTTTGGACCAATTCATGATGGAGGGAGCCTCTAAACAGCCCAGTTTGGGCAAATTCATGGTGGAGGGAGCCTCTAAAAACCCCAGTTTGGACCAATTCATGGTGGAGGGAGCCTCTAAAAACCCCAGTTTGGACCAATTCATGGTGGAGGGAGCCTCTAAACAGCCCAGTTTGGGCAAATTCATGGTGGAGGGAGCCTCTAAACAGCCCAGTTTGGACCAATTCATGGTGGAGGGAGCCTCTAAAAACCCCAGTTTGGACCAATTCATGGTGGAGGGAGCCTCTAAACAGCCCAGTTTGGACCAATTCATGGTGGAGGGAGCCTCTAACCAGCAGAGTTGGTGGAAATCAGGGTGGAGGGAGCCTCTAACTAGCAGAGTTGTGGGAAAGCAGGGTGGAGGGAGCCTCTAACCAGCAGAGTTGGTGGAAATCAGGGTGGAGGGAGCCTCTAACCAGCAGAGTTGGGGGAAATCAGGGTGGAGGGAGCCTAGTATTAGCAGAATTGTGCAACGCTTATGGTGGATGAGTATGAGGATGCAGAGGAATTGGAGAGGTTGAGTACAGACATGGAGTTTCATGTTGGGGTGCTTTACACAGGTGGGCACAAAAATGAAGGCTCTATCCAGTGGTGGTTCATTTTTATCAAAGTGAGCCGGTCGGCACTCTCAGCTGACAGACGGGTGCGCTTGTCAGTGATGATGCCACCGGCTGCACTGAACACCCTCTCAGATAGGACGCTGGCGGCAGGACAGGACAGCACCTCCAAGGCATATAGGGCAAGTTCAAGCCACAGGTCCAACTTCGACACCCAATACGTGTAGGGCGCAGAGGGGTCGGAGAGGACAGGGCTGTGATCGGAAAGGTATTCCCGCAACATGCGCCTATACTTCTCACGCCTGGTGACACTAGGACCCTCCGTGGCGGCACTTTGGCGAGGGGGTGCCATCAAGGTGTCCCAGACCTTAGACAGTGTGCCCCTCGTTTGTGTGGACCGGTGAGAACTTGGTTGCCTACTGGAGGAACTGCCCTCCCTGCCGCCAACGTCACATGCTGGAAACATCTCCATCATATTCTGCACCAATTGCCTGTGGCAAGCATTGATGCGATTGGCCCTCCCCTCTACCGGAATAAAAGACGAGATGTTGTTTTTATACCGGGGGTCAAGGATAGCAAAGATCCAGTACTGGTTGTCCTCCATGATTTTGACAATACGCTTGTCGGTTGTAAAGCACCCCAACATGAACTCAGCCATGTCTGCCACAGTGTTAGTTGGCATGACTCCTCTGGCCCCACCGGAAAGTTCAATCTCCATTTCCTCCTCATCCTCCATGTCTACCCATCCGCGCTGCAACAATGGGACGATTCGAAGTTGCCCGGAAGCCTCCTGTATCACCATCACATCATCGGACAACTCTTCTTCCTCCTCCTCCTCCTCCTCCTCCTCCTCCTCCTCCATTAAACGCAGTGAAGCGGACAGATGTGTGGACCTACTCTCCAGCTGTGACGGATCAGATGCTATCCCTAACTCCTCTTTGTGATCTGAGTTATCCCTGATGTCAATCAGGGATTCTCTCAGAACACACAAGAGCGGGATTGTAAGGCTCACCGTCACATCCTCAGAGCTCACCCTCCTTGTGGACTCCTCAAAGACCCGTAGGATGTCACAAAGGTCTCTCATCCATGGCCACTCATGGATGTGAAACTGAGGCAGCTGACTTTGTGGCACCCTAGGGTTTTGTAGCTGGTATTCCATCAAAGGTCTCTGCTGCTCAACCACTCTATTCAACATCTGAAACGTTGAGTTCCAGCGTGTGGGGACGTCGCACAAAAGCCAGTGTTGTGGCACATGCAGGCGTTGCTGGAGAGATTTTAAGCTAGCAGCGGCTACTGTCGACTTGCGAAAGTGGGCGCACATGCGCCGCACTTTCACCAGTAGCTCTGGAACATTGGGGTAACTCTTTAGGAAACGTTGCACCACTAGGTTGAAGACGTGGGCCAGGCATGGAACATGTTGGAGTCCGGCAAGCTCCAGAGCTGCTACCAGGTTCTGGCCGTTATCACAAACGACCATGCCTGGGCCCAGGTGCAGCGGCTCAAACCATATTGCCGTCTCATCGAGGAGGGCATCCCTCACCTCGGAGGCAGTGTGCTGTCTGTCCCCCAAGCTGATCAGCTTCAGCACAGCCTGCTGACGTCTACCAACGCCAGTGTTGCAACGTTTCCAACTCGTAGCTGGGGTCAATCTAACAGCGGAGGAGGAGGCGGTGGCGGAGGAGGAGGCGGTAGAGGAGGAGGAGGAGGGGGGTGTTCTTCTCGTGTCCCTGCCAGGAATGTTAGGCGGGGAGACGAGGTACACCAGGCCAGTTTGGGAAGCAGTCCCAGCCTCAACTACATTCACCCAGTGTGCCGTCAGTGAAATGTAGCGTCCCTGTCCGCATGCACTTGTCCACGCGTCGGTGGTCAAGTGGACCTTTGTGCAAAGCGCGGAACTAAGGGCCCGCCTGATGTTGAGTGACACGTGCTGGTGCAAGGCGGGGACGGCACACCGGGACAAGTAGTGACGGCTAGGGACGGCATAGCGAGGTGCCGCAGTTGCCATCAGGTCCAGGAAGGCGGGAGTTTCAACAAGCCGGAATGCCAACATCTCCTGGGCCAGCAGTTTAGCGATGTTGGCGTTCAAGGCTTGCGCGTGTGGGTGGTTAGCAGTGTATTTCTGCCGCCGCTCCAATGTCTGAGAGATGGTGGGTTGTTGTAAAGAAGCACCTGATGGTGCCTTTGATGGTGCAGGAGAAGGAGATAAGACAGGAACAGGGGAGGATGAGGGAGAAGTCAACAAAGTGGCGGAGGCAGATGAAGTGGTGTCCTGGCTCGTCCTCTGGAGTGCATCGCCAGCACAGTCAGCAGTGGCAGTGGCAGAGGCAGTGGCAGAGGCAGTGGCAGTGGCGTGAACGGCAGGCGGCCTTTGTCCTGCCGTTGCTGCCTGCCACTGATTCCAGTGCTTGGATTCCAAATGACGGCGCATTGAAGTGGTGGACAGGTTGCTCTTCTCAGAGCCCCTAATCAATTTCGAGAGGCAAATTGTGCAGACAACACTATATCTGTCCTCGGCGCATTCCTTGAAAAAACTCCACACCTTCGAGAAATGTGCCCTCGAGGTGGGAGTTTTTCGGGGCTGGGTACGAACTGGAACATCTTGGGACATTCCGGGTGTGGCCTGGCTTCGCCTAAGCTGCTGACCTCTGCCTCTAGCTACCCTTTTTGGTGCTGCACCTGCCTCAACATCCACACTACTTTCCCCGCTTGACATCCCCCCTGTCCAGGTCGGGTCAGTGTCCTCATCATCCACCACTTCCTCTTCCAACTCCTGTCTCATTTCCTCCTCCCGCACAATGCGCCGGTCAACTGGATGCCCTGACGGCAACTGCGTCACATCATCGTCGATGAGGGTGGGTTGCTGGTCATCCACCACCAAATCGAACGGAGATGGAGGAGACTCTAGTGTTTGAGCATCTGGACACAGATGCTCCTCTGTTAGGTTCGTGGAATCGTGACGTGGAGAGGCAGGTTGAGGGACAATGAAAGGAGCGGAGAACAGCTCTGGGAAGCAGGGACAGTTGGGGTTATTGTTCTGTGAAGCTTGGGAATTTTGGGAGGAAGGAGGACAAGACTGTTGGGTAATAGGAGGAGAGGAGGCAGAGTCTGACTGGCTGCTGGACAATGTGCTGTAAGCATTCTCTGACAGCCATTGCAAGACCTGTTCCTGGTTCTCGGGCCTACTAAGGTTTGTACCCTGCAGTTTAGTTAATGTGGCAAGCAACCCTGGCACTGTGGAGTGGCGCAATGCTTGCTGCCCCACAGGAGTAGGCACGGGACGCCCTGTGGCTTCACTGCTACCTTGCTCCCCAGAACCATTCCCCCGACCTCGCCCACGGCCTCGTCCACGTCCCTTTCCGGGAGCCTTGCGCATTTTGAATTCCCAGTTAGAAATTGGCACTATATACCAGTAGCAAAAATTGTGGGTGCACGTAACCCCAATATATTCTTTGAATTCCCAGTCAGACAATGGCACTATATACCAGTAGCAAAAATTGTGGGTGCACGTAACCCCAATATATTCTTTGAATTACCAGTCAGAAACTGGCACTATATGGCAGTAGCAAGAAATGAGGGTATTTGTAACCCCAATATATTCTTTGAATTCCCAGTCAGACAATGGCACTATATACCAGTAGCAAAAATTGTGGGTGCACGTAACCCCAATATATTCTTTGAATTACCAGTCAGAAACTGGCACTATATGGCAGTAGCAAGAAATGAGGGTATTTGTAACCCCAATATATTCTTTGAATTCCCAGTCAGACAATGGCACTATATACCAGTAGCAAGAAATGAGGGTATTTGTAACCCCAATATATTCTTTGAATTCCCAGTCAGACAATGGAACTATATACCAGTAGCAAAAATTGTGGGTGCACGTAACCCCAATATATTCTTTGAATTCCCAGTGAGACAATGGCACTATATGGCAGTAGCAAAAATAGTGGGTGTATATAGCCCCAATTCTATTGCTAGGGGACTTGCAGGGTATTTCTGAGGTGAAGGTGGGGGGGCACACCGTTGGAACGGGGATTTGGGGTGTATATATGGGGTATACGGGAATACACTGTCAGTGTGTTCCATTCAGGATCCTGGGAAAGCTGGGTTGCGGTGATTGAGCCCGTCAGTGCCACGTTACACTGACAAGCTTCTCCCTGGAATTGAAGTTATATGTAAGCCCAATATATTCTTTGAATTCCCAGTGAGACAATGGCACTACATGGCAGTAGCAAAAATAGTGGGTGTATATAGCCCCAATTCTATTGCTAGGGGACTTGCAGGGTATTTCTGGGGTGAAGGTGGGGGGGCACACCGTTGGAACGGGTATCGGGGGTATATATCGGGTATACGGGAATACACTGACAGTGTATTCCATTCAGGATCCTGGGAAAGCTGGGTTGCGGCGATTGAGCCCGTCAGTGCCACGTTACACTGACAAGCTTCTCCCTGGAATTTAGCTCTTACAAGAGCTGTTGGTTGTCTTCTCCTTCCTATCCTAGCCTGTCCCTGCCTACCCAGAATCTAAGCCCTAGCTAACTGGACGGAAACCTCCGTCCCCGGTGAATTGCAAGCTCAGAATGACGCGAACCTGGGCGGCGCTGTTCTTTTAAATTAGAGGTCACATGTTTTCGGCAGCCAATGGGTTTTGCCTACTTTTTTCAACGTCACCGGTGTCGTAGTTCCTGTCCCACCTACCCTGCGCTGTTATTGGAGCAAAAAAGGCGCCAGGGAAGGTGGGAGGGGAATCGAGTAATGGCGCACTTTACCACGCGGTGTTCGATTCGATTCGAACATGCCGAACAGCCTAATATCCGATCGAACATGAGTTCGATAGAACACTGTTCGCTCATCTCTAGTTATATCTACTTGTATGGAATGGAATATATTACACTACACTCCAGTAGGTCTCTGTCAGAAAAAAAAGCCGATTTTTTTTTTTTCTCCTGTATTGTGCATGAATTACTCCAAAAGGAGCCCATTGGATATCTGTTACCCAAGGGCCCACACAATCCTTGAGACGGCACTGCTTGTCAGTAGAGATGAGCGAACAGTGTTCTATCGAACACATGTTCGATCGGATATCAGGGTGTTCGCCATGTTCGAATCGAATCGAACACCGCGTGGTAAAGTGCGCCAAAATTCGATTCCCCTCCCACCTTCCCTGGCGCCTTTTTTGCACCAATAACAGCGCAGGGGAGGTGGGACAGGAACTACGACACCGGGGGCATTGAAAAAAATTGGAAAAAGTCATTGGCTGCCGAAATCAGGTGACCTCCATTTTAGACGAATAGTGGATTTCAAATCCGGGTCATATGAGAATGTGAACTTTGTGACTATGACAGGGATAGCTGTACAGGCAGGGATAGCTAGGGATAACCTTTATTTAGGGGGGAATGTTATTAAAAATAACTTTTTGGGGCTCTATCGGGTGTGTAATTGTGATTTTTGTGAGAAACTTTTTCCCATAGAAATGCATTGGCCAGTGCTGATTGGCCAGAGTACGGAACTCGACCAATCAGCGCTGGCTCTGCTGGAGGAGGCGGAGTCTAAGATCGCTCCACACCAGTCTCCATTCAGGTCCGACCTTAGACTCCGCCTCCTCCAGCAGAGCCAGCGCTGATTGGCCGAATTCCGTACTCTGGCCAATCAGCACTGGCTAATGCATTGTATTGGCGTGATGAAGCAGTGCTGAATGTGTGTGCTTAGCACACACATTCAGCTCTACTTCATCGGGCTAATAGAATGCATTGGCCAATCAGCGCTGGCCAATGCATTCTATTAGCTTGATGAAGCAGAGTGTGCACAAGGGTTCAAGCTTATATCTGCTACATCAGAGCCGAGGGTGCGCTTGAACCCTTGTGCAGCCTCGGCTCTGCTACATCAGAGCCGAGGGTGCGCTTGAACCCTTGTGCACACTCTGCTTCATCAAGCTAATAGAATGCATTGGCCAGCGCTGATTGGCCAATGCATTCTATTAGGCCGATGAAGTAGAGCTGAATGTGTGTGCTAAGCACACACATTCAGCACTGCTTCATCACGCCAATACAATGCATTAGCCAGTGCTGATTGGCCAGAGTACGGAATTCGGCCAATCAGCGCTGGCTCTGCTGGAGGAGGCGGAGTCTAAGGTCGGACCTGAATGGAGACTGGTGTGGAGCGATCTTAGACTCCGCCTCCTCCAGCAGAGCCAGCGCTGATTGGTCGAGTTCCGTACTCTGGCCAATCAGCGCTGGCCAATGCATTCTATTAGCCCGATGAAGTAGAGCTGAATGTGTGTGCTTAGCACACACATTCAGCTCTACTTCATCGGGCTAATAGAATGCATTGGCCAATCAGCGCTGGCCAATGCATTCTATTAGCGTGAACTGAGTTTGCACAGGGGTTCTAGTGCACCCTCGGCTCTGCTACATCAGATTGCTACATCTGATGTAGCAGTGCCGAGTGTGCATCAGATGTGTAGTTGAGCAAAACTGACTCAGCACTGCTAAGTCTCTGCATTCGCATAGGAATGCATTGGCCAGCCTTCGGCCAATCAGCGCTGGCTCTGCCGGAGGAGGCGGAGTCTAAGGTCGGACCTGAATGGAGACTGGTGTGGAGCGATCTTAGACTCCGCCTCCTCCAGCAGAGCCAGCGCTGATTGGTCGAGTTCCGTACTCTGGCCAATCAGCACTGGCCAATGCATTTCTATGGGGAAAGTTAGCTTGCGAAAATCGCAAACTGACAGGGATTTCCATGAAATAAAGTGACTTTTATGCCCCCAGACATGCTTCCCCTGCTGTCCCAGTGTCATTCCAGGGTGTTGGTATCATTTCCTGGGGTGTCATAGTGGACTTGGTGACCCTCCAGACACGAATTTGGGTTTCCCCCTTAACGAGTATATGTTCCCCATAGACTATAATGGGGTTCGAAACCCATTCGAACACTCGAACAGTGAGCGGCTGTTCGAATCGAATTTCGAACCTCGAACATTTTAGTGTTCGCTCATCTCTACTTGTCAGTAAAATCTTTCTTTCCCTCTATTCTACACCATCTGTCCTTCTCTGCACAGCTACTTCCAAACAGGCAAGCTTTCTGCCCAAAAAAAAACACACAACCTCCCCATACCCTTACTTATACCTGCTTTCCCTCTCCCTGCTTCTATTTACTTCTGGTGACATGTCTCCTAACCCTGGACCACCCCACATAGCTGGATCAATGTATGGAATCCCCTGAATCTTACACCTATCTTACTTGCTCCTATCCCTTGGCCAACTGATTGAATCTCATGGTTTTCAATACCATTGCTATGCTGACGACACTCAAATATATCTCTCTGGACCAGGCATTGCCTCTCTGTTGTCCAGTGTCTAGCAGCCATAGCCTCCTTTCTATCCTCCCGTTTTCTAAAACTGAATATGGAGAAAATTGAGTTTATAATCTTCACCACACCTCACATGGCCCATTTACCTGACCCACGTATCAAAGTTAATGGAACCACCATTATCCCAGTCCCATGGGTCAGTTTCCTTGGCATAACCTTGGACTCTGACCTATCCTTCAAGTTGCACATCCGAGCCCTCAACACCTTCAACTCAACATCTATTGAATCTGCTCCTTCTTCAACTCAAACTACAAAGAAGCTAGTCCATGCCCTGGTAATCTCCCACTTAGATTACTGTAACACCTACTGTAAAAGCCTTCTCCATGGCCTCCCAGCAAATACTTTTGCCCCCTCCAATCCACTTTAAACAGTACTGCTCACTTAATACACCTATTCTCCATTCTTCATCAGCCACTCTCCTCTGCCAATCTTTTCACTGACTACCCATTGCCAAATGAATAGAGTTCAAAATACTAATGCTGACATACAAAGCCATCCACAAGTTGTCTCCTCCATATATCTCTGACCTAATCTCCCGCTACCTGCCCACACTGGTGTAACTATTGGGGGACCTGGGACATGAGGGCCCAGCAACAGTCGCTACCGCTGCTTTTTTTTGTTTGTTTTTTTTTTGTTTGTTTTTTTAAGACCGTTACCAGCTGGAGTAACTCCAGCCAGTAATAGGCCCTATTTACTTACCTCTCCTGGCAGACTTCAGGCCTACTTGCGTGACATCCCTGATGTCACATGGCTGGGGCCTGCGTCCTTATGCGTTGTGATGCAGGCCCGGGTCAAGTGACATCTAGAGATGAGCGAGTAGTATTCAATCGACTACCTCCCTGCCATAGGTATTTGTGTAAGCGGCCAAACACCAAAGGGTTAAGCGCATCGAATATTCAATGCATTTAACCCCTTGGTGTTCAGCCACTTACACGAATACCTATGGCGGGGAGGTAGTTGATGGAATACTACTCGCTCACCTCTAGTGACACCCCATACTTCATTAAAGATGGCCGACATCAGCAGGGACCGCACCGGAGCCAGATATAGGTAAGTAACAGTGTTTTTTTTTAGATTTGTACCCTCCCCTGGGTCTCCAATTATTATACTGTGTGCAGGGGCAACTAGGGGCATAATAGTGCATGCAGGAATGCGGGGGAGAAGTTGGTCAGGGCGGAGGGGGTCATGTCAAAAGTTCGCCACGGGGCCACGCCATTCCTAGTTATGCCACTGTGCCCACACTTAACCTCCGATCCTCCAAAGACCTACTCTGCTCTGCTCTTGTTCGCTCTTCACACAACAGACTCCCAGATTTCTCCAGTGCATTCCCCATACTGTGGAACTTGCTACCATAACACAATGACTACCCACCACAATCACAGGCTTCAAGAGGGCCCTGAAGACTCACCTATTCAGGAAGGCCTACAACCTCCAACAACACTACTACCACCACCTGAACAGTCTCCCCCTCACCTTCTTTCTCTATCGCTCTACCCTCACAGATTGTATTCCCATGCAGGCAGGGTCCTCTACCCCACTGTGCCAGAAGCTTTATTTGATGTCTTCTAATTTTGGACAAATGGGTGAGTATCTGTATACTTCTACTGGAGATGTATTTACAGCATTTATTGAAACTAAAAGAAATACTATAAGTATTGTAGATAAACTTTATGGTACCTGATTAGCAGACTCGAATGATTATGATTAGAGATGAGCGAGTAGTATTCGATCGAATACTACGGTATTCGAAATACTCGTACTCGATCGAGTACCACTCGCTATTCGAATGGAAAAGTTCAATGCAGAACCAGCATTGATTGGCCGAATGCTATACAGTCGGCCAATCAACGCTGGTTCTTCTCCTACCTATAGAAGTCTTCTCCGTGCAGCTTCCCCGCGGCGTCTTACGGCTCTTCATTCACTCTGCCAGACATCGGGCATGTCCGCTTGTAGTGCGGGCATGCGCAGTCGGCTCTGCCCAGGCCCGATACCAGGCAGAGTGAATTCAGAGCCGGAAGATGCTGCAGGGACACTGCATGGAGAAGACTTCTCGGAGGATCCAGCCCGACCCTCACTCGTGGACTTGGTAAGTATAATTTGATCGATTTGTTGCCTACCCCTGAAACGAGCATTTTCCCCCCATAGACTATAATAGGGTTCGATATTTGATTCGAGTAGTCGAATATTAAGGGGCTACTCGAAACGAATATCGAACCTAGAACATTTTACTGTTCGCTCATCTCTAATTATGATAAAATAGATGTTTGTGTTTGGCCTTTAATGTTTATTATCAATAGTTTAATAACACGTTTTCCACTGTGGGTTCAATTGCCGGAATCCTTTGTAGACCAAACCCACCGAGAGCACTTAATGGTAATTACTACATAGAAAAACATCCACTGAACACTATATATTATATATATGACACAAAGGTTTGCTGCGCTTTCCCTTTCGGATTGCTTGTACAGAAAAACTAGACTCTCAAGACAGAAAACTGAGCGAAGAGGATATTGGTGTAATTTTTACTTAGTAACAAGACGACGTAAGAATAAAGAGGATACCGATGTTATTTTTGTTAATAACTAAAGACATAAGAATAAAGTTAAGGTATGTGTAAATATATATAATAGGGTTTAATAGAATGATGATATAGAATAACAAATTTATCAAAAATCAAGCCACGTCGCAAAAATATAACAATTGAAAACTATTTTCATTAGAATGGCCACTTTGTATAAAAAACAAAAATCAAAATTTGGCTTTGCCTTCCAAATGAATATTGATCTACTTTAATATTATGTAAAACCATTATTACCACCATCCAGATATTTCCATCACAAATATGATATGACTCCCTATTCTTGTGATTCTTTGGAGTGCGGCACCTAATGTATCGAGTACGGGTATGCAGACATGATTAGCTGCTCTGTTCCACTGGTTCCTTTCAATACAGATAAAAAGTGATTCCTACCATTATATAGGCTAAAAAAAACCTGAAGGCAGATGAGGTAGAGTAGACCCTCTCAATGGATCAAAATATAACAATTCGGTTACACTATACCTTATCCACCGGATACGGCAAAACTGCAAAATTGGTGGGGATTACCCACTGGGGTCCTATCAATCATGAAAACAAGGATTCCCCCAGATTGAATGGCTCAGAAATCACAAGTTGACAAATACAATTGTATGAAGTGGTAGATATAGACAAGTAATGTGTTTGAGCTTCTCTTTGGTAGTCCCATAGAGATAAACAGTGGCAGTGGACCCCATCGATCTACCATTTATCTTCTATGATGGTGACTGTTACCGGGATACCCTTTAAATCGTTCATGAATATTATTGAATGCTATGTCCTGGGTCTTTATAATGTGCAATATGATTTTACTTCACTATGTTGGTTCCAGATACACAATACACAATGGATGAAGACAACTATACCTCGGTAACTTATTTTGTCTTTGATGGATTGGGAATTCAAGATAATCTTCAGGTAATTCTTTTTGTAATCTTTTTGTTGTTATACATAATAGACTTGTTGGCCAATATGTCTATTATGCTTATCCCTATTTTTAACACCACTCTCCATACACCCATGTACTACTTCTTGTGGAACTTGGCTTTTCTGGACATCTGTTACTCATCGGTGGTTGTCCCCAAGATGCTCACAGATCTTATATCTCAGGAGAAGGTGATCTCATTCTATGGCTGTATGCTACAAGTACATTGTTTCCATTTCTTCGGTAGCACAGAGGCTGTACTGTTTTCAGTCATGTCTTATGACAGATTTGTGGCCATTGCACATCCATTGAGATACTCAACCATCATGAATTACAAGGTCTGTTATGGTTTAACTTTGTGTTGTTTGGTTATTGGATTTTGCCATGCCTCAGTACACAGTATAATGACTTCAAGGCTTCCATTTTGTGGACCAAATGTGGTGAAACATTTCTACTGTGATGTTAAACCAGTGCTAGATTTGGCCTGTACAGATGTAACTCTTAATTTTAACCTTCTTATTGGAATCACCGGAACAATAACTATAATAACTTTAACCTTAAATATAATTTCCTACATTTTTATTGGAAAATTTCTTCTAAAAATAAAGACCTCAGAAGGACGAAAACGCGCATTGTCCACCTGCAGCGGCCATTTTACTGTGATTACTCTGCAATATGGGACATGTCTATTCACCTACCTGCGCCCTAATACAAAGGGTTCTTTAGATCAGGAGAGAGCAGCTGCCATTATGTTCACTGTCATAACCCCAACATTAAACCCAATTATATATACATTAAGGAACAAAGACATGAAGAAAGCTTTCAAAAAGTTGCTTAAAATTTCTCATTAAGGCAAATACACGTAATATCATAAGCCCTACACACTATGTGAATAACTAAGTGATTAAAGCAATAGACATTCCCCAAAAACGCATAAATTAAAAGTACACCAGGCCCTGCTATGCATCCCCGTACACAAAAATATTGAAAAAAGTTATGTATCGCTAGAATATGATGACTTTAGAAAAAAAAATCTTTGCAAAGTTTTAGATTTTTGTTAAAGGGTTAAAATGTAAATAAAACCATATACATTTGGTATCTCTGCAATTGACCATGCATACATCAGGGAGGCTCCTCACCTCCCCTAGCGTCACCTTTGTTTCACCTCTGATCCACTGACCACGGTTCCAGAGAGGGAGTATTGAGATCTTACGCAAACACCAGGAGAACTCCTCACCCCTCCCTGGTTCCCCACCACCATCTGCTGGGTGCCCCGTCACAGAGCTTCTAGAATTCCTTACTTTGATCCTGTTACTAGATGCCCTGCCAGAAAAAATGCACCACTCACCCTCTCCACTGGTGCATACACACAACCGACTATAGCTTCTCCAACTTGGTAAAGATGGTGAGGATTGGGCCACACGGTGGCTCAGTGGTTAGCACTGCAGCCTTACAGCGCTGGAGTCCTGGTGTTCAAATCCCACCAAGGGCATAAAACCATCTGCAAGGAGTTTGTATGTTCTCCCCGTGTTTGCGTGGATTTCCATCCCATATTCCAAAGACATACTGATAGGGAAAAATGTACATTGTGAGCTCTATGTGGGGCTCACAATCTACATTTAAAAAAAAAAGAAAAAAAAGGTGAGGATTGGTGGTGCCAAGACCTCAGACGTACCTGCTACCCCTAAACCTCAAAGATCTCAGGGAGACATGCAAAAATACTTGAAAAAGAAATTGCCAGAACAATCCCTGAAATTGTCTGATATCCAGGCCAGTGCCGACCAATCTGGGGACCTCACAATGGAAGAATCCGTAGACTACAATTCTGAGAAGCAGTTGTCCGGCCCGCTCACCAAGGCCTTCTTTTGTAAATCTCTCACCACGGCAATGCAGCCTGTTCTTTAACAGCTAGCCTCCATACGAGCAGATATGCAACACTTTACAATGAGAATAGACTCTTTGGAAACTGCCTATGGCAGCCTCACCTCCTATTCCGAAACTTTGGCAGATGGTCACCTCACTGTCTGAACACCTCAATAGGGCCTTCTCATTACTAGAAGATCAGGAGAATAGGAGTAGGAGGAAAAATATTCGTATGAAATGTCTTCCGGAGTCATGGTCCCCTGAAGAATTAAATAGTCACAATGGACATTTTTTTATGACCGCTGGAGATAGCGGAGGCCTTCCGTGAGTTCTATTCCTCTCTATAATCTATCCCCCTCAGTATCGGTCTCTCGGAGAGAGAAAATGTGATTAAGACGTTCCTGAGCTCCCTCGATCTCCTGACTGTGGATGAGGCCTCTGCAGTTTCCTTACTAGACCCTATCACTCCTAGTGAAGTCAGGGATATAATTCTGAGCATTCTGCCAGGAAAAAGTCCTGGCCCAGATGGTCGGTCCCTGGCATACTTCAAGCGTTTCCAGCAAACATTACTACCACCCTTAACGGCAACCTTCAACTCTTTACTGAGTGGAGGTTGTTGGCCGTGACAAACACTGGAAGCTCAAATTGCCATCATACTGAAGAAAGGTAAAGATCCCCTGAACTGTGGAAGATATAGGCCCATTTCTTTACTGAATTTGGACCTAAAATTTTGGTCCAAGCTCTTGGCCCACAGGCTAAAGTGAATCGTCCATCACAAACAGTCAGGATTTGTTATGAAAAGGCAGGACAGGGACAACGCTCACAGAATCTTACACTCTATTCACTTCGACTACAAAGCACGTATCCCCCTTGTCCTTCTTGCCACGTGGGGCGTGTTTGTTCATGGTAAGGAGATTTCTTTGATTCTCTTGGGCTTATGTTGTGCACCCCTCTTTCCTCATGTCTTTTAGTATAACGATGCAGTTTTTGACTTTAACCCTTTACTATAATATGACTGTGGTCTTGTTAATACAACTACTCTGTGTTTACATCATCTACTCATACTGACACATTGCCTTATGTGATGAACATTGTTTGTTGCCTCTTTTATACATTACTAATTTCCATGTTTCATGTAATGTGGCAGCATTGGCTCCCTTCTTTGTCCTTTCCTTTCTAAATTGTCTTTTGAAGAGATTTTTTTTAATGTATTTTCAAAAAATATATATTTTTCATATTTTTTAAACATTTGGTGTTTCTACTTTGGCAACATTTTTCTTATATACTTAGAATTCACCATGGTATTTAAAATGCCCTGCATGTGTGTATAGGCTGATGGAACAGAACAAATGGGCATAGACTAAACCACTCGGCTAACCAGATGATAGTAAAAAAACAAAGCACAGTGAAGACAAACGACCCGCTGGACTCCTCAAAAAGAAGCGCGTTGTACAACAGAGGAGTGGTGTTTGAATGTAAACAAAGACTCTGGAATGACAATGAATAAATACATACAATGAAATAAATACAATTAAAAAAATTTTTTTTTTTTTTTTTTTTTGCTTTTTGATCTGTTAGTATTAGTACACCTTTTCTAATATCAATATTCTCGCACATTTATATTTACATTATCCTCTTGTGAAAATGAAAAAATTTGGGGCTAAATTGACAGTTTATTGGAAATAGAGATGAGCGAGTAGTTAAATATTCGATATTCGTCTCGAGTAGCCCCTCAATATTCAACTACTCGAGTCGAATATCGAATCCTATTATAGTCTATGGGGGAAACGACGCTGCGTGGAGAAGACTTCTCAAGGTAGGAGAAGAACTAGCGTTGATTGGCCAACTGTATAGCATTCGGCCAATCAATGCTGGTTCTGCATCAAATTTTTCCATTCGAACAGCGAGTGGTACGCTATCGAGTACAAGTATTTTGAATATCATAGTATTCGATCGAATACCTACTCGATTTGAATACTACTCGCTCATCTCTAGAAATAAATTAATTTTTCTTTCCATGCCCCCATCTTAATAAAATCCTGTGAAACAGCTGTGGGGTCAAACTGCTCACTATACCCCTTAATAAATTTTGAGCACAGAGAAAAAACGAGAGCACCGAGCAGTGCATGGAAAGTGCACTATCACTTGGTGAGAAAAATGTAAGACAATCACCTTCTCACCTTTAGAAGTTGTGTTGAATAACACAACCAGCTTACAAGCAATCGGAGAAATTAAGAATGGATATTAAATCGCTGCTGTCACAGTATGCCACCCAGTGGGAGGTCGGAGAACAATGTGAAAATTTGGACCATGGACTGCGTAGATTTGTGTCTGGTATAGCATTGATAGTTTGATTTCCAAAGAACACAAGATAAACACACACAACACGTTTCACAGATTTGGGGTACCCCTTTATCAAGTGTGTACCACACTAAAACAAAATATCACAGAATCCAAAAATGTTTAAAAAAAATACAAAAAAATCCATAGATGATAGAGATAAATGATGAAGAGATGGAAATGAATAAAACCTTTACATTTCCACATGGCTCATAGGTACACCCACTGAGTCAATAGCGAATTAAGAAAAAAACTAATAAAAATATAAAGCTAGCTATAGTCAGAAAAGAGATAAATATGTATCAAACAGAATGAAGACTGTACAAGATGATGAGTAAATAATGAACGCTTACAATAAGTGTATAGCTCAGGAGTCTCAAACTTGCAGCCTGCGGGCCAATTGCGGCCCCCAGGACAATAGTTTGCGGCCCCTGGCAGACGCCAGGTGTTTAATTATGGCGGTCACCCGGGAGTCGGGCGGCCGCCATTGCTGTTGAGTATCTACTGTTTTACACAGTAGACACCCAGCGCTATTGCTAGCAGTTGTTTCCCACACTGATCGGGGGCATTAACCCCTCTGGCGCCTTGGTCAAAGCTGACAGAGGTGCCATTTTCCCGGCACCTCATGGGCGCCGCCATTTTGCCGGTGATCGCCGGTGCCTGGAGCAAGCTCCAGGGCTCACATCTTGTTTGCATTTCAATCAGGAGCCTTGTAAAGGCTCCCAGGCCTGTCTGCAGTGATTTTCTTTTGCAGGCTGCTTAGAAATGATGATTTTTTGCAATGCATTAGCATTGTAATGCTTTGCATTAGTGATCAGACCCCGTGGGGTTCAAGACCGCTAGAGGGTCTAATAAATTTTAAAAAATATATTTAAAAAATTTACAAAGTATTAAATTCAAATTACCCCCTTTCCCTAGAACACATTTAAAAGTAGTCAAATACTGTGAAACATATACACATTAGGTATCTCTGTGTCTGAAATCGCCCGCTCTACAAATCTAAAAAAATATTTTTCCTGTACGGTAAACGCCGTAGTGGGAAAAAACTCAAAAGTGCCAAACCGCCATTTTTTCACTGTTTTGCCTCTGATAGAAATTTGAATAAAAAAATAATCAAAGCAATAATTCCCCAAAATGGTAGAACTAAAAAGTACACCTGAAAAAAAAAAAAAAAGACGCCCTATACATCCCCGTACATGGAAGTATAAAAAAGTTATGAGTGTCAGAATAGGGTGACTTTTAGAAAAGAAAAAAAAAAATAAGAAAACCTGATGCAGCCTCACCCAGACTCCACCTCCAGCAGCCCCTGGGTAAATTGAGTTTGAGACCCCTGCTATAGATGAACAGAGAAAAAAAAAAATCATTGTAAATGTAAGAAGTCATCTGCATAAACGAATAATTGCCCCTTGTCTCAATCTCTAATCAAAAGACATTATGGACAAAAGAGAGAGATTGCATAAACAATGAATGGGCAGGAGACAAGCGATAAAGCCATCTGTGAGGAACACTTGTGATCTGCTAAGTGATAAATATCCAAATCCTTGCACTGATTATCATATGGATAGACAGAGACAAGGAAGAAATAGCTTGTATAACAAATCATCCACCAGTGTCTCAGTCAATAGAAGTGGATAGAAATCAGTCACTTAGGCAATGTCCATGATGGCTTTGATTAGAGATTGAGCCACCTGGCGAGTAATTGTTTGTGCAAATGACTTCTTACATTTACAATGATTTTTTTTTCTCTCTGTGCATTTAAGTGTTGTAAAGGTGAGAAGCTAATTGTCTTCCAATAGAATAAGAACTTCCTACAAAGTGACCCCATTTTGGAAACTACACCTCTTAATGAGTTTATCAAGGGGTATGGGAAGGATTTTGACCCTACAGCTGTAATCAGTTTCTATTAGCATTGGGATATAAAAATTACTTTTCCCAATAAACTGTCCATTTAGCAATATACTTTTAATTTTAAGGGTATAAAGAAGAAAAAGCTCATGACAGATTGTTAAATAATTTCTCCTGAACACAGAAATTCCCCATATGAGGTTGTAAACTGCTGTAAGGGAACATGATGGGGCTCAGAATGGAAAGAGCGCTATTTGGCTTTTGGAGGGCACATTTTGCTGGAATAATTTTCAGGTACCATATTGCATTTGTAAAACTCCTAAAGTACCAGTACAATGTAAATCCCTCAAAAGTGATCCTATTTTAAAACTACACCCTTAAAGAAATGTCTCAAGGAGCATTATCATGTTGAGCCTAAAAAGAATTCCCCAAAATTAATGTACAAAGTGTAAATTGACATTTTTAAAGAAATATGCCATTTTGGTGCCCAATACATTGTACCCGCTTTAAGTCATCAGAAACATGTACTCATAAAACTATTAAGGGGGCTATCCTGTGCACAAAAAAGCTTTATATGTGGGTGTAAACTGCTGCTTGGGACCACAACAGGGCTCAGAAGGGAAGGAGCACGGTGGTTTTTAGGTTTTGGAATATAGATTTGGAGGAGATTTCTGGATGCCATGTGGTTTTTGCAGATCTCTGGAGGTGCCAGTAAATTGGAATTCCCCTAGAAGTGACCCCAATTAACTGTATGGAGAACAATTCTAAAATAATCCTGGATAAAGGTAAGTGACAACATTTTCTTAATTCTTACTCATTTCTACTTGTCTCCTACCCAATTTACTGTATGTTTCAGTAGCTTCATCACAAGGTATTGGATACATTGGATCTCTTATTGCTTTATGCCCTGGTCAAGATTGTAAAACCTAATTCTATTTCAGTTTATTGTATTTCATTTAGGAATCACCGGTAATAGTTGACTATTTTTCTCAGAAGCTGATCGTCTTTTCTAAACTTGCCCAATTTGCTTACTTTAGAGAAATATAGTCTAGATCAATCTTTGCCAATTGTTTATTTATTTTGATTGAATTTACTTGGGTTGATTATTGAAATTGTATAAATAGGAATTCCCCAATATAGTCCCTTCAATGGACTTTTTGCAAGAGAACGTGATCCAGTAATGTTGTTAAGCTGTGGAGAATTCTACTCTCTTACTTTGCCTTACATAACCATGAGAATGTCAGCTCTGATGGGAAATAATGGGGTTTCCATTTGTAATCCTGGCCTTATTGCTTTATATTCAAAATCAGATCTTCCCTATACATATTTGGTTCTTATGCTTAATGTTCTTTTCTGTTTCAGTCACCTCTGCCGGACAGTTCAGGTGAAAATAAATTTCAAGAGAAGAAAAGAAAAGTTGACAGGAAATGGCAGAACCATTAGATGAAGATTACTGGATCACTTCTGAACTCTTTCGATTTGAAGGAGCAGGAAAACAACCAAGATTTTCACCACTATTCAATAAAATATATGTGTTTGTGCCAAAGGAGCCCAAGAAATCCATGGACATTGACTCTTCCGCCAACAACCATTTTATAATTGAGACAACAGAAGAAAAGGGGCTGAATACCCCAAAAGTGGATGAAACATGAACGACGAATGATATGGACAAAGAAATATATGCACCCTAAAAAGAAATTTCTTTTCTAAATTCTGCAGAGTTAGAAATGCCCCCAATTCAGTATAGATTTGTGTATAAAAAAAATATGTACTGAAAAGAATTTGTTCTTAAAGTGTGTTTGGTGTATTTGGTGAAAATTTTGGGGGAAAAAATGCAGTTTTCAAAACTTGAAATAGCATGCTTTTCATAAAAAAAAAGTACTTTCCAAATTTCTTCATAAATATCATTAACCATGTCTCTGCTTTATGTTGCAATCAATATGTAATCACCTTTTTATTTTTTCATATATTATAAGGCTTACAAGCAATAATTTTCAAGTTTTCAAAAGACATTTTTCAAGCCGAAATGTAAACCTTATGTTAATCCCTCAGTAGCATTGCAATGTATATCAGCTGTGAAATAAGGGTAATTCTAAATAATCCCATCCCACAAACCTCCATCCATGCTCCAGTCTCTATACATATAACACCTAACTTAATGCCTAGCGATATCTACATAACAGTTTCAGTATAAGTGTTAAGAGATTTTCGATGAAAAACAATGGCCCCCCATGAATAGCGTCAACTCCTTGTAAGGACATTAGCTTTAGGGCACTAACAACACAGTCTAACACTGGTCTGCAAATAGACTACTAAGCTAGACTCCATTGTACTTATTGTATGCCTGGAGACAGTCTAGCTTAGGGGCAGTGGTACTAGTGCCTCGCATAGCATAACATAGCGGGTAAAAAATCTAAATGGTGATTTTTCTTCAACTTTTTCCCTCCTATAATAAATGTGTGTTACTGTGTGCTGACACACGTATCTAATGCTTCAGCGTATGATACAGTATCATAAAGTGCATATTTAATCTTTCAGCGTGTGGTAATATATGCAGAAGGGCGTATCTAATCCTAAGACGTATAGTACTGTGTGCAGACGCACGTATCTAATCCTAAGACGTGTGCTACTGTGTGCAGATGCGCGTATATAATCTTCCGGCATGTGAAACTCTGTGCAGAGCCACGTATCAAATCCTCCAGGATGTGGCATTGTGTGCAGTAGTGCGTATCTAATCCTTCGGCATGTGGCACTTTCTGCAGAGGGGCAAATCTAATCATCTGGCGTATGGTAATGAGTGCTAAGATGCATATCTAATCCTACGGTGTGTGGTACTGTGTATAGATGCATGTATCTAATCCTCTGGCATATGATACTGTGTGCTGAGGTGCATATCTAATCCTGTGCCAGGAGACTCAAGTAATAAACAAAGCCATCTTTGAGGAACACTTGTGAGCTGCTAAAAGTGATAAATATCCAAATCCTTGCACTGATCATATGGCTAGACAGGGACAAGGAAGAAATAGCTTGTATAACAAATCATCCACCAGTGTCTCAGTCAATAGAAGTGGATAGAAATCAGTCACTTAGGCAATGTCCATGATGGCTTTGATTAGAGATTGAGATTGATATATCACACTGGTACACCCAGAATAATGTACTCTATGTCATATGTGGTATAAACTGATGTTTGGGCACAGAAGGGAAAGAGCGCTATTTTGTTTTTTGGACACCATGCCACTTATGCAGAGCTCATGAATTACCAGTAAAGTGGAATCCGCAAACTTCTGACCGTATTTTGGACACCACTGAAGGGATTTATCAAGTAGGGTACTGAGCATTTTAACTCAAGTATTGCATTCACTTAATTTCAATAAATGATTGTGCAGCCGATAATAAAAAGGAAAAATTGTTGTTTTTTTTTTTTTTTTTTTTAAAGAGATATAACATTTCATTGCCCAAAGTTTTGTGCCCAGTTTGTGTCAGCAGCGACACACTCTAAAAACAGTTAAGTGGGTATCCCGGGAACAACAGCTTTTGGAGCCTTCATCTCTGATACAAGCCGGGCACAACATATTATGCAATGAAATGACATTCCTGGAAAAATTGTCATCTTTCACAATAAATTATAGCAACATTTGGAAAGATTCATTTGGGGTGCAGTTTCCAAAATGGAGTCACGTGTCAGGGGATTCCACTTTACCATCATTTCAGGAGCTCTGCAAAAGTGTCATGGCGTCCAAATGCTAAACTGTCTAAATCTGTGTGCCAAAATCCTTAAGAAATAGATGTTACTGCCTCTATTATCTCTCATAGTATTTCATAAATCTGCTGTTTGTGCCATGTTTATGTGCGGCCCCTCCACTAATTCCCTCATCAACCTTTACTTGTAGAAACATATTGGGAGACTAGAGGTATATTAGACAATTGGTTCAGTTGAGACTAGGTTGCAAAACACCCCATCTCTTGTGATTGGTGGGGTTCCCAGCAGTGGGACAATCATCAATCAGCAAGTTATCCCCCATCTTTTGGATAGGGGAATAACTTCTTGTTTCCTAAATACCCCTTTAGCTTGACCCTACCTTGTAGTATTGCAACACCATTTCTGATAGTTTAACTTTGGCAAAAATGAAGGGCCAATATAAGTATGAAAACACAAAAATAATGTAAACTAATATAAATGTAAAAAGTCATACTCACAAGCAAATAAAACAAATTCATGTTTATTAGATAAATAAAATATAACAATGACAGTGGGGAACAAATAACCACAATAAAAACACTAGACCAAGAGGACATAGGAGGATGTAACTAAATACAAAACATAAGGAGTAATGCACATGTAGTAATGTGACTCCATACATGCAAATAGCATTAAGCATGGGCCAAACATCAATGCATGAGCTCAGAGTATACAGTGTAAAAATCCAAAAACTACAAATGAATATAAAAAGACTAAAGCAAATAAGCCTCACATAGATCCAAATGAATGAAACCAAACCCATCCAGAAACCACAAACAAGACCCCGCATGAATAATCCCATTTGTAATGTAAAGTAATCAACCACCAAAGACAATTTACATTTCTATCCAGGAGAGTTGGCCACTGTATTGTTTATAAGTAGTGGCAATGCGAATAATAAAATCTGCATTTGTTTGGTAAGATAAGGGTGGTGGTGGTGGTGAAAGTTTCCTATATAAGAAGACAGGATGGACTTATATTCTCAGAAGCCTAGAACTACTTCTTGCTACTACAACAGCTTCCTATCATCAGACAGAATGGAGAACAATTCTGGAATAATCTTGGATCAGGTAAGTGACAACATTTACTGAATTCTTAGTCATTTCTACTTGTCTCCTACCCAATTTACTGTATGTTTCAGTAGCTTCATCACAAGGTATTGGATACATTGGATTTCTTATTGCTTTATGCCCTGGTCAAGATTTTAAAACCTTATTCTATTTCAGTTTATTGTATTTCATTTAGGAATCACCGGTAATAGTTGACTATTGTTCTCAGAAGCTGATCGTCTTTTCTAAACTTGCCCAATTTGCTTACTTTAGAGAAATAAAGTCTAGATTGATCTTTGCCAATTTTTTATTCATGTAATTTGATTATTGAATTTACTTGGATTGATTATTGAAATTGAATAAATAGGAATTCCCCAATATAGTCCCTTCAATGGACGTTTTGCAAGAGAACGTGATCCAGTAATGTTGTTAAGCTGTGGAGAATTCTACTCTCTTACTTTGCCTTACATAACCATGAGAATGTCAGCTCTGATGGGAAATAATGGGGTTTCCATTTGTAATCCTGACCTTATTGCTTTATATTCAAAATCAGATCTTCCCTATACATATTTGGTTCTTATGCTTAATGTTCTTTTCTGTTTCAGTCACCTCTGCCGGACACTTCATTTGAAGATCTTTTTCAAGAGAGGAAAAGAAGTTGGCGGGAAATGGCAGAACAGCTGGCTGAAGAGGCTGGCAGAATGGCTGAAGGACACTGGATCTGCACGACAGACCTCATTCGGCATGAAGGAGCCAAAAAACGGCCTAGACTTTTGCCACCGTCCATTAAAATGTACACTTTTGTGCCAATTGAGCCTGTGGACATTGACTCTCGGGCGATCAGCCCCCTTATGCTTGAGAGAACAGAATTAGAGGGGGTGACAGGCACTGAAGTGGATGAAGTGAGAAGAGCAGAGGAGATGGACAAAAAGACTTATTTGCCCCCCAAGAAGAAGATTCTTTCCAGATTTCTACAGAGGTAGAAATGCACCTTATTCCGTATTTATTTTTTCTTAATAAAAACACTTTTTTAAAAGAATTTGTTCTCAGAGTGTCACTGTTTTAGGTTGAGAGAGAAATTTTTGAGCCTGAATGTATGTTCAGATCCAGTATTGAGGCCACCAGAAGGGGGGGGATGTAGAGCTTGGTTATTAAATCTGGGTATTTCTAAATCCAGAGACTTATCTGATGTTTCAGTAAAATTCTCACCATAATTCAGATGTTTTAGAAATAAGATCAAAATTTGGAAAGTGTAGCCCTCTTCTTATATGTATAGGATTGTTTTAATAAAGATCTCCCCTCTCCTACAGCTGATGCTCAGTATATTTGCTCCAGTCTCTCCCATTTGGCTTCCTTAGAGAATATTTAACCCCACAGCCTAAAATTGCGTTAAATTCCAGGCCATATATTTCCAATTGGACATGTAGCAATATCAAGGAAAACACACACACAATGTGTAAGATGGTAAAGTGGTGTTTCTAGCTAATCACCATTACTATGGCTTTGATGGTTTATACTCATACATTCTATATAGATTTGCTATGGACTATCTGCACCACACCAGACCTGTCTGACATGTGACTTTCTGCATTTATCCCTACATTGTTTTGGTAATGCTGGTACATAAACTATTCCCCCATATGTATTGTTTAGTCACTTATGTTTCTCTTATGTTTTCCCTATTTTAGTGGATATTAATAAAAATTATATCTTAATATATATCCTTTGTGTGTGGATATTTCCTTGATATTGATACAGCGGTTCCCGCACATTTCTCATAACACATTGTACTTCATGTTCGTGGTAAATTTTGGTTGATCTGTTTTGCCTTTAAGAAGAAATTGGAAATTTGGAGAAAAAAAACCAATTTTCAAAATTTTAAATAGTATGATTTTTTTATGAAAATCATACTATCCAAATTTCTTCATAAATATAATTAACCAGGTTTCTGCTTTATGTTGCAATCAATATGTAATCCCCCTTTCATTTCTTTCATATATTATAAGGCTTACAAGTCAAGCAATAATTTTCAAGTTTTAAAGAATATCTCCAAAAGACATTTTTCAAGCCACCAGTTCAGTTCTAAAGGGGAACTTGAAAGGCCTAAGAAACACAAAGATGTGAGCTATAGATCCCCCTACATAACTGAGAAATACAAGAAGGAGGTGAAGGTCACTCAAATATAGAGGGAATAAAATATAAACTTTATTACTTTATAAAGAGTGTATAGAGCCTAAAAGCAACAGAGGCCATATTGGTTTGAACTCAGATATATCGTCTCCACCTCTCAAACACTACAATAGGAGGAGCCTAGAATGTACTACTTCACTAAATAGTCAGAAAAACTCAATTGGTCTAGGAAAAAAACACTGGCCTATAGAGTATACACTGCAATATGTGTCAATTGTCTAATCTTGTGGGCGGAGATAGGTTATAACTCAGCCTCCTACGCTCATTGGTAGATTCTGGTCATGTGACCCCAAAGGAGAAGTGACCGCTCCTCCCCCCTGAGCGAGATTTGGTTCGCTATGTTATACGCTCTAAGAGCAGGGGTTTTTAAAGCTTATAAAACCGGTTAATCTTGGTAACCATTAAAACTATTGGAGGATGATATGAAACTAGGTATCACATCATAATTTGTTCATAAATTCAACCTCTAATACATGATAACAAATTAGCCATCTTGAGATTTCTAATCTAGCTAGCTCGATTTGCTATCGTAGGCCACGCTCAGTCTGAATGGTGTTCTACCCAGTAACTTTGTGCAACTCACAATTACAACTTAAATTGATATATCATTAATGTTCATATATAAATGTGAATGTGCCATTCTGTCTAGGAATTCTTGATGTCATTAATGCTACGTAACTAAATTATATTCAGCAATTTAAGTCTAGATATCCTCCAGGAAACCCTAACCAGGCTATTGTAGGTGGAAATAGGAGATCTGTTACAGTTTTTAAAGATCGAGGATGGGCAAAAAATAAGGACAAAATTTGTGGCTAAAATATGTCTTTATTTCTATATGATCATCGTTTCAGTTAAAATATAAACACTTTACAAAGCTCTATTGTTTAACAAATACAACTTTATTGTACTCCAATTTGTTACACTTTTGCATGTGACAGGGCAATCAGGCATTACACCTGTGTATAACATTTATAAGTCCGAAGATACTGTAAGGTCGACATGCTATGATTAAGGGGGTAACCCCGAAACGCGTAAGCGTCTTTAACGCACCATGTGTTTTTCTGATAAACACCCTTTGTATACTATCCTTTTAATCTATTATGGAATAAAGAATCTGATGTTTTAAAGGCTCAGAAGTGTCTGCAGACCATCTCTTCACATTTAAATCCTCATCAATAAAATTCCCCACCTAGCCGAAATGTAAACCTTGTTATGTTAATCCCTCAGTAGCACTGCAATGTATATCAGCTGTGAAATAAGGGTCATTCTAAATAATCCCATCCCACAAACCTCCATCCATGCTCCAGTCTCTATACATATAACACCTAACTTAATGCCTAGCGATATCTACATAACAGTTTCAGTATACGTGTTAAGAGATTTTCTTTGAAAAACAATGGCCCCCATGAATAGCGTCAACTCCTTGTAAGGACATTAGCTTTAGGGCACTAACAACACAGTCTAACTCTGGTCTGCAAATAGACTACTAAGCTAGACTCCATTGTACTTATTGTATGTCTGGAGGAAGTCTGGTTTGGGACCAGTGGTACTAGTGCCACGCAGAGGGAGAGGGATGATGCCACTGCCATGCATTGTGGTCAGTATAATAACATCCCTCTTGTCCTTATACTTGAACAGCAGAATATTCTCATTGCCGGCAGCCCAGCATAAATAATAATCCCTATCGGGACTGAAATTAAAAGAAAAATCAAAATTAAAAAGAAAAAAAAAAAAAAAATCCCCCTTTCCCTTGATCACATATGAAAATAAATTAACAATAATGAACATGAACACTTTAGGTCTCCCCACGCCCCAAACTGTCCAAGCTATGAAAATATTTATCCCATATGGAGAACAGCGGAGCAGGGAAAGGAAATCTTAATGGATATTTTTCCCAACATTTTCCATTCTATAAAAAAAAAAAATGAAAAAAAATACACTGCTGGTGCAAGGCTCTACTCACTCCAAGGTACCAAATACACGGCTGGTGCAAGGCTCTCCTCACTCCAAGGTATCAAATACACGGCTGGTGCAAGGCTCTCCTCAATCCAAGTACCCAATTCATTGCTGGTGACAGGCTCTCCTCACTCCAAGGTACCAAATACACGTCTGGTGCAAGGCTCTCCTCAATCCAAGATACCAAATACACGGCTGGTGCAATGCTCTCCTCACTCCATGTACCCAATACAATGCTGGTGACAGGCTCTCCTCACTCCAAGCTACCAAATACACAGCTGGTGCAAGGCTCTCCTCACTCCAAATACCCAATACAATGCTGGTGACAGGCTCATCTAACTCCAAGTACCCAATACAATGCTGGTGACAGGCTCATCTAACTCCAAGTACCCAATACAATGCTGGTGCAAGGCTCTCCTCACTCCATGTACCCAACACAATGCTAGTTTCAGGCTCTCCTTACTCCAAGGGCCAAATACACTGCTGGTGCATGGCTCTACTCACTCCAAGGTACCAAATACATGGCTGGTGCAAGGCTCTCCTCACTCCAAGCACCCAATAAAATGCTGGTGACAGGCTCTCCTGACACCAAGGGCCAAATACACTGCTGGTGACAGGCTCTCCTCACTCCAAGTACCCAATGCAATGCTGGTGCAAGGCTCTCCTCAATCTGAGGGCCAAATACACTGCAGGTGACAGGCTCTCCTCACTCCAAGGTACCAAATACACGGCTGGTGCAAGGCTCTCCTCACTCCAAGGTACCAAATACACGGCTGGTGCAAGGCTCTCCTCACTCCAAGGTACCTAATACACGGCTGGTGCAAGGCTCTCCTCACTCCAAGGTACCAAATACAATGCTGTTGACTGGCTCTCCTTACTCCAAGGGCCAAATACACTACTGGTGACAGGCTCTCCTCACTCCCAGGGACAAATACACTGCTGGTGCAAGGCTCTCCTCAATCCAAGGTACCAAATACACGGCTGCTGCAAGGCTCTCCTCACTCCAAGGTACCAAATACAATGCTGTTGACTGGCTCTCCTTACTCCAAGGGCCAAATACACTACTGGTGACAGGCTCTCCTCACTCCCAGGGACAAATACACTGCTGGTGCAAGGCTCTCCTCAATCCAAGGTACCAAATACACGGCTGCTGCAAGGCTCTCCTCACTCCAAGGTACCAAATACACGGCTGGTGCAAGGCTCTCCTCACTCCAAGTACCCAATACAATGCTAGTGAAAGGCTCTACTCACTCCAAGTACCCAATACAATACTGGTGAGAGGCTCTCCTCCCTTCAAGTACCCAATACAATGCTGGTGACAGGCTCTCCTAACTCCAAGTACCCAATACAATGCTGCTGAAAGGCTCTCCTCACTCCAAGTACCCAATACAATGCTGGTGAAAGGCTCTCCTCACTCCAAGCACCCAATAAAATGCTGGTGACAGGCTCTCCTGACACCAAGGGCCAAATACACTGCTGGTGACAGTCTCTCCTCACTCCAAGTACCCAATGCAATGCTGGTGCAAGGCTCTCCTCAATCCAAGGTACCAAATACACGGCTGGTGCAAGGCTCTCCTCACTCCAAGGTACCAAATACACGGCTGGTGCAAGGCTCTCCTCACTCCAAGGTACCAAATACACGGCTGGTGCAAGGCTCTCCTCACTCCAAGTACCCAATGCAATGCTAGTGAAAGGCTCTACTCACTCCAAGTACCCAATACAATACTGGTGAAAGGCTCTCCTCACTCCAAGGTACCAAATACACGGCTGGTGCAAGGCTCTCCTCACTCCAAGGTACCAAATACACGGCTGGTGCAAGGCTCTCCTCACTCCAAGGGCGAAATACACTGCTGGTGCAAGGCTCTCCCAACTCCAAGTAGCCAAGACAACGCTGGTGCAAAGCTCTCCTCAATCTGAGGGCAAAATACACTGCAGGTGACAGGCTCTACTCACTCCAAGGTACCAAATACACGGCTGGTGCAAGGCTCTCCTAAATCCAAGGTACCAAATACACGGCTGGTGTAAGGCTCTCCTCACTCCAAGGTACCAAATACACAGCTGGTGCAAGGCTCTCCTCACTCCAAGGGCCAAATACACGGCTGATGTAAGGCTCTCCTCAATCCAAGGTACCAAGTACACGGCTGGTGCAAGGCTCTCCTCACTCCAAGGTACCAAATACACGGCTGGTGCAAGGCTCTCCTCACTCCAAGTACCCAATACACTGCTGGTGACAGGCTCTCCTCACTCCAAGATACCAAATACATGGCTGGTGTAAGGCTCTCCTCACTCCAAGCACCCAATAAAATGCTGGTGACAGGCTCTCCTGACACCAAGGGCCAAATACACTGCTGGTGACAGGCTCTCCTCACTCCAAGTACCCAATGCAATGCTGGTGCAAGGATCTCCTCAATCTGAGGGCCAAATACACTGCAGGTGACAGGCTCTACTCACTCCAAGGTACCAAATACACGGCTGGTGCAAGGCTCTCCTCAATCCAAGGTACCAAATACACGGCTGGTGCAAGGCTCTCCTCACTCCAAGGTACCAAATACACGGCTGGTGCAAGGCTCTCCTCACTCCAAGGTACCAAATACAATGCTGTTGACTGGCTCTCCGTACTCCAAGGGCCAAATACACTGCTGGTGACAGGCTCTCCTCACTCCCAGGGACAAATACACTGCTGGTGCAAGGCTCTCCTCAATCCAAGGTACCAAATACACGGCTGCTGCAAGGCTCTCCTCACTCCAAGGTACCAAATACACGGCTGGTGCAAGGCTCTCCTCACTCCAAGGTACCAAATACACGGCTGGTGCAAGGCTCTCCTCACTCCAAGTTACCAAATACACTGCTGGAGCAAGGCTCTGCTCACTCCAAGCACCCAATAAAATGCTGGTGACAGGCTCTTCTCACTCCAAGGGCCAAATACGCTGCTGGTGCAAGGCTCTCCTCACTCCAAGGTACCAAATACAATGCTATTGACTGGCTCTCCTTACTCCAAGGGCCAAATACACTGCTAGTGACAGGCTCTTCTCATTCCAAGGGCCAAATACACTGCTGGTGACAGGCTCTCCTCACTCCCAGGGACAAATACACTGCTGGTGCAAGGCTCTCCTCAATCCACGGTACCAAATACACGGCTGCTGCAAGGCTCTCCTCACTCCAAGGTACTAAATACACGGCTGGTGCAAGGCTCTGCTCACTCCAAGTACCCAATAAAATGCTTGTGACAGGCTCTCCTCACACCAAGGGCCAAATACACTGCTGGTGACAGGCTCTCCTCACTCCAAGTACCCAATACAATGCTAGTGAAAGGCTCTCCTCACTCCCAGGGACAAATACACTGCTGGTGCAAGGCTCTCCTCAATCCAAGGTACCAAATACACGGCTGCTGCAAGGCTCTCCTCACTCCAAGGTACCAAATACACGGCTGGTGCAAGGCTCTCCTCACTCCAAGTACCCAATACAATGCTGGTAACAGGCTCTCTTCACTCCAAGGTACCAAATACACGGCTGGTGCAAGGCTCTCCTCACTCCAAGGGCGAAATACACTGCTGGTGCAAGGCTCTCCTCACTCCAAGTACCCAATACTATGCTGGTGACAGGCTCTCCTCACTCCAAGTACCCAATGCAATGCTAGTGAAAGGCTCTCCTCACTCCAAGGGCCAAATTCACTGCTGGTGCAAGGCTCTCCTCACTCCAAGTACCCAATACTATGCTGGTGACAGGCTCTCCTCACTCCAAGTACCCAATGCAATGCTAGTGAAAGGCTCTCCTCACTCCAAGGGCCAGATACACTGCTGGTATAAGGCTCTCCTCCCTCCAAGTACCCAATACAATGCTCGTGACAGGCTCTCCTCACTCCAAGGGCCAATTTCACTGCTGGTGCAAGGCTCTACTCACTCCAAGGGCCAGATACACTGCTGGTATAAGGCTCTCCTCCCTCCAAGTACCCAATACAATGCTGGTGACAGGCTCTCCTCACTCCAAGGTACCAAATACACAGCTGGTGCAAGGCTCTCCTCACTCCAAGGTACCAAATACACGGCTGGTGCAAGGCTCTCCTCCCTCCAAGTACCCAATAAAATGTTAGTGACAGCCTCTCCTCACTCCAAGGGCCAAATTCACTGCTGGTGGAAGGCTCTCCTCACTCCAAGGTACCAAATACACGGCTGGTGCAGGGCTCTCTTCACTCCAAGGGCCAAATACAATGCTGGTGACAGGCTCTCCTCACTCCAAGGTACCAAATACACGGCTGTTGCAAGGCTCTCCTCACACCAAGTACCCAATAAAATGCTGGTGACAGGCTCTCCTCACTCCAACGGCAAAATACACTTCTGGGTGACAGGCTGTACTCACTTCCAGAAAGAAAATGTTTCAAGGTGTTTTTCCACTGTCTGAGAGGTGGCATTGAGTGTGTAAAGTGTGTAGTTGTTAGGCTGTGATATTGGGGTAATACAGGGTCTTGGGTGTGTTAGATGCCCCCAGACATGCTTCCCCTGCTGTCCCAGTGTCCTTCCAGGGTGTTGTCATCATTTCCTGTGGTGTCATAGTGGACTTAGTGACCTACCTGAGATGGATTTGGGCTTCCCCCTTAACGAGTATATGTTCCCCATAGACTATAATGGGGTTCCAAACCCGTTCTAACAGTTGAACAGTGAGCGGCTGTTCGAATCGTTTTTCGAACCTCGAACATTTTAGTGTTTGCTCATCTCTATTCATTACACATAATGTCTCTTACAGTATTTGTTCAAAAGCTAAATCCCATTCTCTTGTCCATATCACTTCTTCTCTCCTGTTCTTTTTAGTTAGGTCGGATAAGGGAGCAGCTATGGTAGCAAAGTTTGGAATAAAACGTGGAAAGTGTAATTTGCTAATAACCCTTACATAAATCTAGGGTAGAAATATATTCTGCACACCCCAATCTATCCATGAGCTAATCTACACATGGCATTGGGTAATTGTCAAAACTAGAGATAGCATTAACCCTTTTCACTTTCAAGGGTCTCTGGATATTTTGCACCTCCAGTAGCCAGAGCAATTTTCATGGTTTTGAGATGGACAAATCAAACCTAAATTGCAACATTAAAAAAAATCATCCCCCCCCCTTCCACACCTATATATATTCTTTAAGTAGACACCTGCAACATTGTCAGAAAGCCACTTGGTACTGTACACGAACAGGCACCTTCATGCAATTTTGATTTAAAGTGAATGTTTTGTGAAAAAATGCAAAAATAGGTATATTAGTTTGTAAAAGCGAAAACCAAACAAAAAATTATATGCACCAAACCTCCTAAAAATAGGAGTTAAACATGTGCAGAGTTCATTCACTATGGCCTACACCTACACGTATCTAATCCTGCGCCAGGAGATTCAAGTGATAAACAAAGCCATCTATGAGAAACACTTGTGAGCTACTAAAAGTGATAAATATCCAAATCCTTGCACTGATTATCATATGGATAGACCGGGACAAGGAAGAAATAGCTTGTATAACAAATCATCCACCAGTGTCTCAGTCAATAGAAGTGGATAGAAATCAGTCACTTAGGCAATGTCCATGATGGCTTTGATTAGAGATTGAGCCACCTGGCGAGTAATTGTTTGTGCAAATGACTTCTTACATTTACAATGTAAATCCCTCAAAAGTGACCCCATTTTAGTTACACAAGGAATTGCTCAAGGAGCATTATCATTTTGATCCTAAAAAGAATTCCCAAAAATTAATGTATGAAGTGAAAATTGACATATTTAAAGGGATATGCCATTTTGATGCCCAATACATTGTACCCACATTAAGTCATCAGAAACATGTACTCATAAAACTAATAAGGGGGCTATCCTGTGCACAAAAAAGCTATATATGTGGGTGTAAACTGCTGCTTGGGACCACAACAGGGCTCAGAAGGGAAGGAGCACGGTGGTTTTTAGGTTTTGGAATATAGATTTGGAGGGACTTTCTGGATGCCATGTTGTTTTTGCAGATCTCTGGTGGTGCCAGTAAATTGGAAGTAGTGACCCCATATTGTAGGGGCAATTTTAGGGTCTCTGCAAATATGACATTGTGTCCAAATTTCAAAAATCTAAATCTATGCTCCAAAAGTCACAAAGCGCTCCTTTACACCTGCACCCTCCTGTGTGCTAAAACGAAAGTTTTCGCCCACATATATGACACTGGTGCACCCAGGATAATGTACGCCATGTCAAATGTGGTATAAACTGCTGTTTGGGCACAGAAGGGAAAGAACGCTATTTTGTTTTTTTGGAGCACAGTTTAGTTTTTGGACATCATGCCACTAATGCAGAGCTCATGAATTGACAGTAAAGTGGAATCCGCAAACTTCTGACCATATTTTGGACACCACTGAAGGGATGTATCAAGTAGGGTACTGAGCATTTTAACCCAAGTATTGCATTCATTTAATTTCAATAAATGATTGTGCACTCGATAATGAAAATGGAAAATTGCATTTTTTATTTTTTTATTAGAGAGATATGACATTTTATTGCCCGTAGTTTGTGCCCAGTTTGTGTCAGCAGAGACACACACTCTAAAAACTGTTAAGTAGGTATCCCGGGAACAACAGCTTTTGGAGCCTTCATCTCTGATACAAGCCGGGCACAACATATTATGCAATGAAATGACATTCCTGGAAAAATTGTCATCTTTCACAATAAATTATAGCGACATTTCAGGAGCTTTGCAAAAGTGTCATGGCCTCCAAATGCTAAACTGTCTAAATCTGTGTGCCAAAAACCTTGAGGGATAGATTTTATTGCCTCTATTATGTTTCATAGTATTTCATGAATCTGCTGTTGCGCCATGTTTATGTGCGGCCCCTCCACTAATTCCCTCATCAACCTTAACTTGTAGAAACATATTGGGAGACTAGAGGTATATTAGACAATTGGTTCAGTTGAGACTAGGTTGCAAAACACCCCATCTCTTGTGATTGGTGGGGTTCCCAGCAGTGGGACAACCATCAATCAGCAAGTTTTCCCCGATTTTTGAATAGGGGGATAACTTCTTGTTTCCTAAATACCCCTTTAGCTTGACCCTACCTTGGAGTATTACAACACCATTTCTGATAGTTTAACTTTGGCAGGTGATTAGAAAGAAAAAAAAGCAACAAAAATGAAGGGCCAATATAAGTATGAAAACACAAAAATAATGTAAACTAATATAAATGTGAAAAGTCATACCCACAAGCAAATAAAACAAATTCATGTTTATTAGAAAAATAAAATAACAATGACAGTGGGGAACTAATAACCACAATAAAAAACACTAGACCAAGAGGACATAGGAGGATGTAACTAAATACAAAACATAAGGAGTAATGCACATGTAGTAATGTGACTCCATACATGCAAATAGCATTAAGCATGGGCCAAACATCAATGCATGAGCTCAGAGTATACAGTGTAAAAATCCAAAAACTACAAATGAATATAAAAAGACTAACGCAAATAAGCCTCACATAGATCCATATGAATGGAACAAAACCCATCCAGAAACCACAAACAAGACCCCGCATGAATAATCCCATTTGTAATGTAAAGTAATCAACCACCAAAGACAATTTACATTTCTATCCAGGAGAGTTGGCCACTGTATTGTTTATAAGTAGTGGCAATGCGAATAATAAAATCTGCATTTGTTTGGTAAGATAAGGGTGGTGGTGGTGGTGAAAGTTTCCTATATAAGAAGACAGGATGGACTTATATTCTCAGAAGCCTAGAACTACTTCTTGCTACTACAACAGCTTCCTATCATCAGACAGAATGGAGAACAATTCTGGAATAATCTTGGATCAGGTAAGTGACAACATTTACTGAATTCTTACTCATTTCTACTTGTCTCCTACCCAATTTACTGTATGTTTCAGTAGCTTCATCACAAGGTATTGGATACATTGGATCTCTTATTGCTTTATGCCCTGGTCAAGATTTTAAAACCTAATTCTATTTCAGTTTATTGTATTTCATTTAGGAATCACCGGTAATAGTTGACTATTGTTCTCAGAAGCTGATCGTCTTTTCTAAACTTGCCCCATTTACTTACTTTAGAGAAATAAAGTCTAGATTGATCTTTGCCAATTTTTTATTCATGTAATTTGATTATTGAATTTACTTGGATTGATTATTGAAATTGTATAAATAGGAATTCCCCAATATAGTCCCTTCAATGGACTTTTTGCAAGAGAACGTGATCCAGTAATGTTGTTAAGCTGTGGAGAATTCTACTCTCTTACTTTGCCTTACATATCCATGAGAATGTCAGCTCTGATGGGAAATAATGGGGTTTCCATTTGTAATCCTGGCCTTATTGCTTTATATTCAAAATCAGATCTTCCCTATACATATTTGGTTCTTATGCTTAATGTTCTTTTCTGTTTCAGTCACCTCTGCCGGACACTTCATTTGAAGATCTTTTTCAAGAGAGGAAAAGAAGTTGGCGGGAAATGGCAGAACAGCTGGCTGAAGAGGCTGGCAGAATGGCTGAAGGACACTGGATCTGCACGACAGACCTCATTCGGCATGAAGGAGCCAAAAAACGGCCTAGACTTTTGCCACCGTCCATTAAAATGTACACTTTTGTGCCAATTGAGCCTGTGGACATTGACTCTCGGGCGATCAGCCCCCTTATGCTTGAGAGAACAGAATTAGAGGGGGTGACAGGCACTGAAGTGGATGAAGTGAGAAGAGCGGAGGAGATGGACAAAAAGACTTATTTGCCCCCCAAGAAGAAGATTCTTTCCCGATTTCTACAGAGGTAGAAATGCACCTTATTCAGTATTTATTTTTTTTCTTAATAAAAACACTTTTTAAAAAGAATTTGTTCTCAGAGTGTCACTGTTTTAGGTTGAGAGAGAAATGTTTGAGCCTGAATGTATGTTCAGATCCAGTATTGACCCCACCAGAAGGGTGGGATGTAGAGCTTGGTTATTAAATCTGGGTATTTCTAAATCCAGAGACTTATCTGATGTTTCAGTAAAATTCTCACCATAATTCAGATCTTTTAGCTATAAGATCAAAATTTGGAAAGTGTAGCCCTCTTCTTATATGTATAGGATTGTTTTAATAAAGGTCTCCCCTCTCCTACAGCTGATGCTCAGTATATTTGCTCCAGTCTCTCCCATTTGGCTTCCTTAGAGAATATTTAACCCCACAGCATAAAACTGCGTTAAAAACCAGGCCATATTTTTCCAATTGGACATGTATCAATATCAAGGAATATATACACATATACACACACACACACACACACACACACACACACACACACACACGTGCATGGATGTCATCAGGGGACACTGGCCATACATTACAGGCACTTTATATAGTGATAGAATTATGGTATAACTTACCACAGGTGTACTACAGAACTTTTTACCGCCAAACGCGCATCGGGCCATCCTGACAATGTGGGTTTATGTCATATTATATATTGATGTGTAAGATGGTAAAGTGGTGTTTCTAGCTAATCACTATTCCTATGGCTTTGATGGTTTATACTCATACATTCTATATAGATTTGCTATGGACTATCTGCACCACACCAGACCTGTCTGACATGTGACTTTGTGCATTTATCCCTACATTGTTTTGGTAACGCTGGTACATAAACTATTCCCCCATATGTATTGTTTAGTCACTTATGTTTCTCTTATGTTTCCCTATTTTAGTGGATATTAATAAAAATTCTATTTTAATATCTATCCTTTGTGTGTGGATATTTCCTTGATATTGATACAGTGGTTCCCGCACATTTCTCATAACACATTGTACTTCATGTTAGTGGTAAGTTTTGGTTGATCTGTTTTGCCTTTGATTAAGAAGAAATTGGAAATTTGGAGAAAAAAAAATGCAGTTTTCGAAACCCGAAATAGCATGCTTTTCATAAAAAAAAAATAAAAAAAAAAATAAATCATACTATCCAAATTTCTTCATAAATATAATTAACCATGTTTCTGCTTTATGTTACAATCAATATGTAATCTCCCTTTCATTTCTTTCATATATTAAAAGGCTTACAAGTCAAGCAATAATTTTCAAGTATTAAAGAATATCTCCAAAAGACATTTTTTCAAGCCACCAGTTCAGTTCTAAAGGGGAACGTGAAAGGCCTAACAAACACAAAGATGTGAGCTATAGATCCCCCTACAAAACTGAGAAATACAAGAAGGAGGTGAAGGTCACTCAATAAATATAGAGGACATAAAATATAAACTATTACTTTATAAAGAGTGTATAGAACCTAAAAGCAACAGAGGCCGTATTGGTTTGAACTCAGATATATCGTCTCCACCTCTCAAAGACACCACAATAGGAGGAGCCTAGAATGTACCATTTCACTAAATAGTCAGAAAAACTCAATTGGTCTAGGGGGAAAAAAAAAAAAAAAAAAAAAAAACGCTGGCCTATAGAGTATACACTACAATGTGTGTCAATTGTCTAATCCCGGTAATAAAATTCCTCACCTAGCCGAAATGTAAACCTTGTTATGTTAATCCCTCAGTAGCACTGCAATGTATATCAGCTGTGAAATAAGGGTAATTCTAAATAATCCCATCCCAAAAACCTCCATCCATGCTCCAGTCTCTATACATATAACACCTAACTTAATGCCTAGCGATTAGAGATGAGCGAACAGTGTTCTATCGAACACATGTTCGATCGGATATCAGGGTGTTCGCCATGTTCGAATCAAACACCACGTGGTAAAGTGCGCCAAAATTCGATTCCCCTCCCACCTTCCCTGGCGCCTTTTTTGCACCAATAACAGCGCAGGGGAGGTGGGACAGGAACTACGACACCGGGGGCATTGAAAAAAATTGGAAAAAGTCATTGGCTGCCGAAATCAGGTGACCTCCATTTTAGACGAATAGTGGATTTCAAATCCGGGTCATATGAGAATGTGAACTTTGTGACTATGAGACAGGGATAGCTGTACAGGCAGGGATAGCTAGGGATAACCTTTATTTAGGGGGGAATGTTATTAAAAATAACTTTTTGGGGCTCTATCGGGTGTGTAATTGTGATTTTTGTGAGATAAACTTTTTCCCATAGGGATGCATTGGCCAGCGCTGATTGGCCGAATTCCGTACTCTGGCCAATCAGCGCTGGCCAATGCATTCTATTAGCTTGATGAAGCAGAGTGTGCACAAGGGTTCAAGCGCACCCTCGGCTCTGATGTAGCAGAGCCGAGGCTGCACAAGGGTTCAAGCGCACCCTCGGCTCTGATGTAGGAGAGCCGAGGGTGCACTTGAACCCTTGTGCACACTCTGCTTCATCAAGCTAATAGAATGCATTGGCCAGCGCTGATTGGCCAGAGTACGGAACTCGACCAATCAGCGCTGGCTCTGCTGGAGGAGGCGGAGTCTAAGATCGCTCCACACCAGTCTCCATTCAGGTCCGACCTTAGACTCCGCCTCCTCCGGCAGAGCCAGCGCTGATTGGCCGAAGGCTGGCCAATGCATTCCTATGCGAATGCAGACTTAGCAGTGCTGAGTCAGTTTTGCTCAACTACACATCTGATGCACACTCGGCACTGCTACATCAGATGTAGCAATCTGATGTAGCAGAGCCGAGGGTGCACTAGAACCCCTGTGCAAACTCAGTTCACGCTAATAGAATGCATTGGCCAGCGCTGATTGGCCAATGCATTCTATTAGCCCGATGAAGTAGAGCTGAATGTGTGTGCTTAGCACACACATTCAGCTCTACTTCATCAGGCTAATAGAATACATTGGCCAATCAGCGCTGGCCAATGCATTCTATTAGCTTGATGAAGCAGAGTGTGCACAAGGGTTCAAGCGCACCCTCGGCTCTGATGTAGCAGAGCTGAGGGTGCACAAGGGTTCAAGTGCACCCTCGGCTCTCCTACATCAGAGCCGAGGGTGCGCTTGAACCCTTGTGCAGCCTCAGCTCTGCTACATCAGAGCCGAGGGTGCGCTTGAACCCTTGTGCACACTCTGCTTCATCAAGCTAATAGAATGCATTGGCCAGCGCTGATTGGCCAGAGTACGGAATTCGGCCAATCAGCGCTGGCTCTGCTGGAGGAGGCGAAAGACATAAGAAGCAGAAATAGAACATTCTCACAGATTTTACCAGACCTGGGAACTCCTGGACCACCAAGATTACACTGAGAAAAATCACATGGAAACATAACACAAAACATTATCTATTCACATTCCTCCCCCCCTTAAGAAGAAGCTTGTCCTCCTTCAGACAGCTTTCACTTCAGCCCCATACCTAGACAAATGATGGACATTTTGGAGCTTCGCCCCTGACCGATGTTCTATCTCAAACGTAACTGGCTGTAATGCTAAATACCACCCAGTAATTCTGGCATTTTTGTCCTTCATGATATGAATCCAAGTGAGAGGATGTTGATCAGTCACTAAAGTAACCTCTACCCAGTAAGTAATAGCATAATGCCGCCAAAGCCCATTTAATCGCCAGCCCTTCTTTCTCGATAGTAGCATACTTTTATTTACCGGAAATAAGTTTCCTACTCAAATAAATAGGGAGTTTCTCACTATTAATCTCCTGACTTAGGATTGCCCCAAGTCCCACTTCAGATGCCTCAGTCTGTGCAATAAAGGAGTTGTCAAAGTTCAATATAAAAAGTTGCCCTCAGGCATATAATATGACGCAACTCTGCTATTTGCGGTCTGTGTACTTCAGAGATAGCTATCAGAATGGTAAGTATCTCATGAGGGATACATACAGGACTCTCCCTTACAATAAGCCCTAACTCCCTCAAAACTCAGGTGGAGTGTTGCTGTTGAGCTATAATGTGTACAGAGACCAAGTTGACAAGGCAGTACTGACTACCAGGTCCTCCAAGGTTACTGGCCTATTGCCACGCTAACAGGAGTACTGGAAGCGGAAACCGCCGCTAGCGCTCTGTAAATAGCCCTTATGGACAACAGCAAACAACTCCCTTACTGAGGAATCCCTACGTGTTTCATCAAACATTGATTCATCAGAGGCTCAGCTAATAACATAGCAGAACAAAGCTGCTTAATAATGATAGAGGACGGGGATATGCACTGACTACCGGCAGGTCCGCATACGATATCAGCGGCAACGCGCCCGGCCGAACGCCACCCTTAAAAGCATCATAAAGCTCCTCCCCTCCTAGCGGATGGGCCAATCACCCTATCCCATTCAGGCGCACCTTCCTTGGGATAAACCCACATCAGCTGATTGCTCGATCTAGCCTCTCAAGCCGCTCCCCTCTATGCTATTAACCTTCAATAGGAGATCTCCCATAGCCAGGCAAGTTGTAATGTAAAGTAATCAACCACCAAAGACAATTTACATTTCTATTCCGGAGAGTTGGCCACTGTATTGTTTATAAGTAGTGGCAATGCGAACAATAAAATCTGCATTTGTTTGGTAAGATAAGGGTGGTGGTGGTTGTGAAAGTTTCCTATATAAGAAGACAGGATGGCCTTATATTCTCAGAAGCCTAGAACTACTTCTTGCTACTACAACAGCTTCCTATCATCAGACAGAATGGAGAACAATTCTGGAATAATCTTGGATCAGGTAAGTGACAACATTTACTGAATTCTTACTCATTTCTACTTGTCTCCTACCCAATTTACTGTATGTTTCAGTAGCTTCATCACAAGGTATTGGATTTCTTATTGCTTTATGTCCTGGTCAAGATTGTAAAACCTAATTCTATTTCAATTTATTGTATTTCATTTAGGAATCACCGGTAATAAATGACTCTCAGAAGCTGATCGTCTTTTCTAAACTTGCCCAATTTGCTTACTTTAGAGAAATAAAGTCTAGATTGATCTTTGACAATTTTTTATTCATGTAATTTGATTATTGAATTTACTTGGATTGATTATTGAAATTGAATAAATAGGAATTCCCCAATATAGTCCCTTCAATGGACTTTTTGCAAGAGAACGTGATCCAGTAATGTTGTTAAGCTGTGGAGAATTCTACTCTCTTACTTTGCCTTACATAACCATGAGAATGTCAGCTCTGATGGGAAATAATGGGGTTTCCATTTGTAATCCTGGCCTTATTGCTTTATATTCAAAATCAGATCTTCCCTATACATATTTGGTTCTTATGCTTAATGTTCTTTTCTGTTTCAGTCACCTCTGCCGGACACTTCATTTGAAGATCTTTTTCGAGAGAGGAAAAGAAGTTGGCAGGAAATGGCAGAACCAATAGATGAAGGACACTGGATCTGCACTACAGACCTCCTTCGATTTGAAGGAGCCAAAAAATGACCACGACTTTTACTACCGTCCATTAAAATGTACACTTTTGTGCCAATTGAGCCTGTGGACATTGACTCTCGGGCGATCAGCCCCCTTATGCTTGAGAGAACAGAATTAGAGGGGGTGACAGGCACTGAAGTGGATGAAGTGAGAAGAGCAGAGGAGATGGACAAAAAGACTTATTTGCCCCCCAAGAAGAAGATTCTTTCCCGATTTCTACAGAGCTAGAAATGCACCTTATTCAGTATTTATTTTTTCTTAATAAAACATGTTCTAAAAAGAATTTGTTCTCAGAGTGTCACTGTTTTATGTTGAGAGAGAAATGTTTGAGCCTGAATGTATGTTCAGATCCAGTATTGAGGCCACCAGAAGGGGGGGATGTAGAGCTTGGTTATTAAATCTGGGTATTTCTAAATCCAGAGACTTATCTGATGTTTCAGTAAAATTCTCACCATAATTGATAACTTTTAGAAATAAGATCAAAATTTGGAAAGTGTAGCCCTCTTATATGCATAGGACTGTTTTAATAAAGATCTCCCCTCTCCTACAGCTGATGCTCAGTATATTTGCTCCAGTCTCTCCCATTTGGCTTCCTTAGAGTTTATTTAAAGGGACTCTAACAGCAAAATCATGCCGATAGAGCCCCACATATGCATGCATAGCATTTAAAAAGGCTATTCAGGCACCGTAAATGTTATATTACACTACCCCCCCCCCCCCCCCCCGTTTTAAAATAACCTAAAAAAGAATGTGCACTACTTACGGAACGTGCACCCTGGGCGAGCATTCTGGGCGTGTCTTCATCTTCTTCCCCGCCTCTTCTTCCTCCGATGTCTTCGGGTCCCGTCCTCCTCCGGCGCTTGCTCGCGGACACTAATTTAAAAAATAAAAAGGCTACTGCGCATGTGCCCAGGCTATTTTTTTTTTTTTCATCAGTGTCCGCAAGCAAGTGCCGGAGGAGGACGGGACCCGAAGACATCAGAGGAAGAAGAGGCGGGGAAGAAGATGAAGACACACCCAGAATGCTCGCCCAGGGTGCACGTTCCGTAAGTAGTGCACATTCTTTTTTAGGTTATTTTAAAACGGGGGGGGGGGGGGGGGGTAGTGTAATATAACATTTACGGTGCCTGAATAGCCTTTTTAAAGGCTATGCACGCATATGTAGGGCTCTATCAGCATGATTTTGCTGTTAGAGCCCCTTTAACTCCACAGCCCAAAACTGTGTTAAATGACCAGGCCATATTTTACAAATCTGACATGTGTCACTTGCTTTGGTAACAACTTTGAGACACTAAGTTATCAAAGTGGTTCTCAGATTATTTTTCTTAACACCTTTTACTTCATGTCTGTTACATTTTGGCTGATATGTTTTGCCTTTGATTATAAAGAAATAGGAAATTTGGAAAAAAAAAAAATGCAGTTTTCAAAACTTGAAATGCATGCTTTTTGTAAATTAAAAAAAAAGTAAAATATCATACTACCCAAATGTCTTCACAAATATAATTAACCATGTATCTGCTTTATGTTGCAATCAAAATGTAATCACCCTTTCATTTCTTCCATATATTATAAGGCTTACAAGTCAAGCAATAATTTTCTATATTTTCAAGAATCTCTCCAAGAGATTTTTCAAGCCACCAGTTCAGTTCTAAAGGGGAACTTGAAAGGCCTAACAAACACAAAGATGTGAGCTATAGATCCCCCTACAAAACTGAGAAATACAAGAAGGATGTGAAGGTCACTCAATAAATATAGAGGAAATAAAATATAAACTTTGATATCAAAAGCTTAAAAGTATGTACAGCGAAAAGACTCTCTAAAAAGAGTGTCTAGAGCCTAAAAGTAACAGAGGCCGTATTGGTTTGAACTCAGATATATCGTCTCCACCTCTCAAAAACACCACAATAGGAGGAGCCTAAAATGTACTACTTCACTAAATAGTCAGAAAAATGCAAATTTTCTAGGAAAAAAAACAAACAAAAAAAACACTGGCCTATAGAGTATACACTGCAATATGTGGCAATTGTCTAATCCCGGTAATAAAATTCCCCACCTAGCCGAAATGTAAACCTTGTTATGTTAATCCCTCAGTAGCACTGCAATGTATATCAGCTGTGAAATAAGGGTAATTCCAAATAATCACATCCCACAAACCTCCAGCCATGCTCCAGTCTCTATACATATAACACCTAACTTAATACCTAGTGATATCTACATAACAGTTTCAGTATACGTGTTAAGAGATTTTCTTTGAAAAACAATGGCCCCCCATGAATAGCGTCAACTCCTTGTAAGGACATTAGCTTTAGGGCACTAACAACACAGTCTAACTCTGGTCTGCAAATAGACTACTAAGCTAGACTCCATTGTACTTATTGTATGCCTGGAGGCAGTCTGGTTTGGGACCAGTGGTACTAGTGCCACGCAGAGGGAGAGGGATGATGCCACTGCCATGCATTGTGGTCAGTACAATAACATCCCTCTTGTCCTTATACATGAACAACAGAATATTCTCATTGCCGGCAGCCCAGCATAAATAATAATCCCTATCGGGGACTGAAATTAAAAGTAAAATCAAAATTAAAAAGTTAAAAAAAAATCCCCCTTTCCCTTGATCACATATGAAAATAAATTAATAATGAACATGAACACTATAGGTCTCCCTGCGCCCCAAACTGTCCAAGCTATTAATATATGAAAATATTTATCCCATACGGAGAACAGCGGAGCAGGGAAAGGAAATCTTCATGGATTTTTTCCCCAACATTTTCCCTTTTATAAAAAAAAAAAATGGAAAAAAAAAAAAAAAAAAAAAAAAAAACACACAATCTAAACACCAGAACTTTTCCTGAATGGTAGAAATCATAATGTCATTTTTTGGCAAGACCAGAAATAGTAGGAAAATAGAGGATTAGGTGGCCGGCCTAATGAGGAAAGAAAGAAATAAGAAGCAGAAATAGAACATTCACATGGATTTTACCAGACCTGGGAACTCCTGGACCACCACCAAGATTACACCGAGAAAAATCACATGGAAACATAACAAAACATTTTCTCTCTTCACATTCCTCCCTCCTTAAGAAGAAGCTTGTCCTCCTTCAGACAGCTTTCACTTCACCATACCTAGACAAATGATGGACATAAGGGCTAGTTCACACGTGGGCAAAGGGGAGGTTTTTGACAGCGGAATTTGCTTCAAAAACCTCTCCTTTAACATGGTGGTCTATGTAGACCACTAGCTTTTTTTTTCCTCCTAGCGTTTTCCGCCTGAAGAAGCGACATGACCTTTCTTCAGGCGGAAAACGCCTGAAGAATTGCATAGAAGTGAATGGGAGGCGAAAACCGCGCGGTAAAAAACCGCGCGGTTTTTTGCACACAAAACCGCGCGTTTTTTTTGCAAAAAAACGCGCAGTTTTCGCCTGCAGTTTCTATAGCACATCTAGGAAAAAAAAGTCTATATAGGTATAAAGTATCTAGTATCAAAATAAAGTCTAGATCGATCTTTGACAATTGTTTCTTCATGTATTTTGATTTAATTTACTTGGCTTGATTATTGAAATTGAATAAATAGGAATTCCCCAATATAGTGGACTTTTTGCAAGTGAACGTGACCCAGTAATGTTGTTAAGCTGTGGAGAATTCTACTCTTAGGGTGCATTCACACTGAGTAAACGCTAGCTTATTTTGTAGAGTAAAATTACACTTGTAAATTTTGCTATCCCATTGACTTCAATGACATTTTACAGGCGTATTTTTACAGGCGTATTTTTTACAGGCGTATTTTTTACAGGCGTATTTTTACACTTGTAAAAAAATATCATTGAAGTCAATGGGATAGCAAAATTTACAAGTGTAATTTTACTCTACAAAATAAGCTAGCGTTTACTCAGTGTGAATGCACCCTTACTTTGCCCTACAAAACCATGAGAATGTCAGCTCTGATGGGAAATAATGGGGTTTCCATTTGTAATCCTGGCCTTATTGCTTTATATTTAAAATCAGATCTTCCCTATACATATTTGGTTCTTATGCTTAATGTTCTTTTCTGTTTCAGACAGTTCTGCCGGACAATTCCAGTGAAAATCTTCCTAAAGAGAAGAAAAGAGGTTGGCAAGAAATGGCAGAACCATGTGAGGAAGGTTATTGGATCTGCACTACAGACCTCCTTCATTCAGAAGGAGCAAAAAAAACGGCCAAGACTTTTGACACCGTCCATTAAAATGTATCTTTTTGTGCCAATGGAGTGGATGAAGTGAGAAAAGAGAATTATATTGACAAAGAGACTTATTTGCACCCCAAGAAGAAGATCCTTTCACGATTTCTACAGAATTAGAAATGCACCTTATTCATTATTTATTTTCATAATTAAGAACAAATTCTTTTTAGAACGTGTTTTTAAGTGTCACTGCTTTAGGCTGAGAGAGAAATGTTTGAGCCTGAATGTATGTTCAGATCTAGTATTGACACCACCAGAAGGGAGGGGGGGGGGGGGGGGATGTAGAGCTTGGTTATTAAATCTGGGCATTTCTAAATCCAGAGACTTATCTGATGTTTCAGTAAAATTCTCACCATAATTCAGATGTTTTAGAAATAAGATCAAAATTTGGAAAGTGTAGCCCTCTTCTTATATGCATAGGATTGTTTTAATAAAGGTCTCCCCTCTCCTACAGCTGATGCTCAGTATATTTGCTCCAGTCTCTCCCATTTCCCTTCCTTAGAGTAGGGTTAACCCTTTCACTTTCAAGGGTCTCTGGAAATTTTGCACCTCCAGTAGCCAGAGCGATTTTCACATTTTTTTGAGGTGGACAAATTAAGCCTAAATTTCAACATTAAAAAAAAAAAAAAAAAAAAAAAATCATCCAACCCCCCCCATACCTATATATCTTTTCTAAAAGTAGACACCTGCAGCATTGCCAGAATGCCACTTGGTACTGTATGCGAACAGGAACCTTCATGCAACTTTTAATTTAAGTGAATGTTTTATGAAAAAATGCAAATAAATGTAGATTAGTCATTAATAGTGGAAACCAAACAAATTATATGCACAAAACATCCTAAAAACAAGAGTTTTACATATCACAGTTCATTCACATCACTAATACCTACACCCGCACGCACAAGTCTTCAGAAAATCACCAGAACTGGATGGAACAAAAATCTTATTCGAAGATGGAATTGTTAAAATATATATATATATATATATATAATCCTATAAAATGCAGGGATTATCCATTGTGAAAAGTAAGTGAACCCCTAAACCATATGTATATTTTTTGAAAGTAAATATGTCTCAATGGCTCATTAATAGAGATGAGCGAACACTAAAATGTTCAAGGTTCGAAATTCAATTCGAACAGCCGCTCACTGTTCGAGTGTTCGAACGGGTTTCGAACCCCATTATAGTCTATGGGGAACATATACTCGTTCAGGGGGAAACCCAAATCCGTGTCTGGAGGGTCACCAAGTCCACTATGACACCACAGGAAATGATGCGAACACCTCTGGAATGACACTGGGACAGCAGGGGAAGCATGTCTGGGGGCATAAAAGTCACTTTATTTCATGGAAATCCCTGTCAGCTTGCGATTTTCGCAAGCTAACTTTTCCCAATAGGAATGCATTGGACAGCGCTGATTGGCCAGAGTACGGAATTCGACCAATCAGCGCTGGCTCTGCCGGAGGAGGCGGAGTCTAAGGTCGGACCTGAATGGAGACTGGTGTGGAGCGATCTTAGACTTCGCCTCCTCCAGCAGAGCCAGCGCTGATTGGTCGAATTCCATACTCTGGCCAATCAGCGCTGTCAAATGCATTCCTATGGGAAAAAGTTTGTCACAAAAATCACAATTACACACCCGATAGAGCCCCAAAAAGTTATTTTTAATAACATTCCTACCTAAATAAAGGTTATCCCTAGCTATCCCTGCCTGTACAGCTATCCCTGTCTCTTAGTCACAAAGTTCACATTCTCATATGACCCAGATTTGAAATCCACTATTCGTCTAAAATGGAGGTCACCTGATTTCGGCAGCCAATGACTTTCCGATGCCTCCGTTGTCGTAGTTCCTGTCCCACCTCCCCTGCGCTGTTATTGGTGCAAAAAAAGCGCCAGGGAAGGTGGGAGGGGAATCAAATTTTTTTGGAGTTTGCCACGTGATGTTCAATTCGAATACATCGAACAGCCTGATATCCGATCGAACATGAGTTCGATAGAACACTGTTCGCTCATCTCTAGTCATTAATAGCCACATCCACCTTCATGCAACTTTGGGACAAATTTTTTTAAAAAAATTTTAAATAGAGATGAGCGAGTACTGTTCAGATCAGCCGATCCGAACAGCACACTCCATAGAAATGAATGGATGCACCTGGTACTTCCGCTTTGACGGCGGCCGGCAGCTTAACCCCCCCGCGTGCCGGCTACGTCCATTCATTTCTATGAGAGCGTGCTGTTCGGATCGGCTGATCCGAACAGTACTCGCTCATCTCTATTTTTTATAATAATGCATTAACACATTTGCATCTAAAACTCATATTCAATCTCCCATTCATAAAAAATACATTTAAAATAATAGCTTACAGAGATATATATATACATATCTATCTATCTCTATAACACACACTATATGTACCACAAACATCAACTACAACAAAGACCTTGGACTCCCAGAAACACATACAGAAGACAAGCAGGATTTTGCGGTTATTCATTAATATGTTAAAACGCTATACTGCACCTAGCAAACTGACACCAAAATCTAACTTTTTTTGAGACTGCAACTTTACAGCAGAGATTACAAGCAATTACTGCAGCTCAATCACTTTCTGCAAACCAAATAACTGCAATATGTGAGGAGTTCATACATAACACATGTATATAGTTACAGGGCCGGGTGTTATAGAAACGCCAAAAATCGCAGAAATGCGGCAACCCATTTTGTGCATGCAAATTAAATAGAACTTTTAATAAAAATGTTATTTTCTATCCTGCTATAAAAATTTTAGCAAGATTTATGTTCATCTCTAGTGATAATTGTTATTACTATTTTAGTGTGTAACGGACATCACCAGAGACGTATTTTACTGTAGAAAGCTCAGGTATGGACAGGACAGGGATTGGGTGAAATGTCAACTTTTTTCAAGACTGTATGTGTTGTGTGTTTGGTGCAACTTTTTGGTGCCGCGACCTGGACAATGGTAAATGCCTGGATCACAGCGCCAATACATTTCCTGGTTATGTTAGAGGGTATTACATAAGAATACCCCACTAGTAAAGCTCAGAGGGAAATTACATTATACCTGTATGTGACAGTGAGCATAAAGTATAAAATGCTCTCTAATCAAGATGAGCGAACACCGTTCGATCAAGTAGATATTCGATCGAATATCAGGCCGTTCGAGGTATTCGATTCCAATCGAATACCACGAGGAAAACGCAGTAAAAATTTGTATCCCCTCCCACTTTTCCTAGCGCTTTTTTTGCACCAATAACTGCTCAGGGGAGGTGGGACAGGAACTACGACAACGGAGGCAGATAAAAAAAAATAGAAAACCCATTGGATGCTGAAAACATGTGATCTCCCATTAATAAGAACGTCCGCTGCCGTATTCGTCATTTTTGCGGTCAGAGATACGGAGAGACATAGCTGCAGAGGGCTAGATAGGGTTTAGCTTAAGATAGGCAGGGAAAAACCAAAGGAAAACCGCTCTTTTCAGAGCTATATACTAAACAGGGAGGAGTATAGAGTTCTTGTGCTATATACGTTATGAGTTTTTTTGGGGGTGTCCGCACACAAAATAGGCATCCCCAGTAGTTACTACTTGCTATACACCTGTCAAACAGCTTTTATTAGGGGTGAATAGACCATAAAAAGGGCATTAGTATACATCCAAAATGCGAAAGGCTAGCGCAAGGGGGCGAGGACATGGACGAGGACGGGGGCATGGAAATGCAGATTTTCAGCAAGGTTGTGCTCAACCAGCAGCGTCTACTGCGCCTACAGCAGCAGACATTGAACTTCCCCACAGTCTCTGGCTTGATAGCCACATTAAGTAGGCTGCAGGGTACAAACCTAACTAGGCCTGAGCACCATGAAGAGGTGTTACAATGGCTGGCGGACAATGCTTCCAGCACATTCTCCACCAGCCAGTCAGCCTCTACCTCAAATCCTCCTCCTACCCAACAGTCTGCTCCTCCTTCCTCACAACATGCCCAATCTTCCCAGTAACCTAATCCCACCTTTCCCGCCTCCCAGGAGCTGTTTTTGGCTCCATTCACTGTCTCTGTCCCACCACGTCCTGAATCACCAGAGGTAACAGATGACTTCCCTGATGCACAAACACTGGAGCATCCGTTATCTCCTGTTCTTGTTGACCAGCAATCGGCCCTCAGTGACAACAATGACACAGTTTCCATCAGGGCAGCCTATTGCCGTCGTTGGTGCACAAGAGGAGGAGCCGTCAGATGAATTGGTTGAGGAGGAGGTGGACGACGAGGACACTGACCCACCTGGACAGGGCGGATGTCAAGCAGGGAGAGCAGTGTAGATGTGGAGAGAAGTGCAGCACCAAAGAGGGTGGCTAGAGGCAGAGGCATGTCCAGAGGCAAAGGACAGCTGCTTCACCGAAGCCAGGCCACAGCCAGCAGGGCCCAAAAATGTTCCCTCTTGCAGCCAGCCTAGAAAAACTCCCCCATCGAGGTGGTGTGGAATTTTTTTTAATGTATGTGCTGCAGACAAATAGTGCTGTTTGCACACTCTGCAACTCAAAACTGAATAGGGGCTCTTAAAAGAGCAACCTTACAACCACTGCCATGCGCCATCATTTGGAAGGCAAGCACTGGGCTCAGTGGCAGAGAGCAAACGCAGGTCAATCGTTGTCCGGCGTTGCCGCCACTGCCTCTCCCTCTGTTGCCAGTGCTGCATTCCAGACCAGTAGCCAGGAGACCTCTACATCTCCCTCCAGCACTTTGGGGACTTCTCCCTCATCCTCCTTTTGCCCTGCCTCAGCTCCTCCTCCTGTACCATCATGCGCCTCCTCAAAACAACCCACCATCTCCCAGACTTGAGCGCAGGCAAAAATACAGCGCTATCCACCCCCATGCACAAGCCTTAAACGCACATCTCCAAACTACTGGCCCAGGAGATGTTGCCGTTCCGGCTTGTTGAAATTCAGGCCTTCCATGACCTGATGGAAAGTGCGGCACCGTGCTATGCTGTCCCTAGCCGTCACTACTTCTCCTGGTGTGTCAACCCGCCTTGCACCAGCACATGTCTCGCAGCATCTGGCGGGCCCTAAGTTCCGCGATTTGCACAAAGCTCTACTTGACCACTGATGCGTGGACAAGTGCATGCGGACAGGGATACTACATTTCACTGATGGCACACTGGGTGAATGTAGTTGAGGCTGGGACCGGGTCGCAATCTGGGGTGGTCTACCTCATTTCCTCGCCTCACTACCACCCTCCTCCTCCACCACCACATTGACCCCATCTACCAGCTGGAAACGCTGCAGGACTGGCGTGGGGAGACGTCAGCAGGCCGTGCTGAAGCTCATAAACTTGGGGGGGGGGGGGACACAGCACACTGCCTCAGAGGTGAGGGATGCCCTCCTTGATGAAACGGCAACATGGTTTTTGCCGCTGAACCTGGGCCCAGGCATGGTCATGTGTGATAACGGCCGCAAGCCTCTGAAGCCTCCAGCAACGCCTCCATCTGCCAGAACACTGGCTGATGTGTGACGCCCCACACGCTGGAAATCGACGTACCACATGTTGAGTAGAGTGTGTCAGCAGCAGAGACCCTTGATTGAGGAACCCTTGGGTTTTGGAGATGGTACTCCGAGTCAGCTCCCACAGTTTCTGCACCATGAGTGGCCATGGATGGCAGACTTATGCAAGATGTTGCATGTCTGAGGAGTCAACCATAAGGGTCAGTTGTGACAACGCAATTGTGAGTGTCACAATCCTGCTCCTGTGTGTGATGCGAGAATCCCTCATCACCATCAGGGGTAACACATTGGATGCTGAGGAGTCGGGCATAGGTGCTGAAACATCACAGCAGGATAGTCATGGCACACTCCTGTCCGCTTCACAGCGTACATTGAGGGAGGAGGCGAAGTGGCAGATCTCATTGTCACACAGGAGGGTAGCAGGGAAGTTCATTGCGTCCCATTGCTGCAGCGCAGTTGGGGCAAAATGGAGGAGGAGGAGGAAATGGAGAGTGACCATTCTGGTGGGGGCAGCCAAGTGACGCCAAGTAACACTCTGGAACACATGGCTCAATACATGTTGGAGTGCTTTGCAACTGACAAACACATTGCCAAAATCCTGGAGAGCAACGACTACTGGTTTTTTGCAATCCTCGACCCCCAGTATAAAAATTATCTGACTTTAGTTACTGGTGCAGAATATGATGGAGAAGTTTCTATCAACTCTCGTTGGTGGCACACAGGAGAGTTCCTCCAACAGGCAACAAACTGTCATCTGGTCCACACCTGGCAGGGGCACACTCTCCAAGGTCTGGGACACATTAATGGCACCCATTTGCCAAAGTACCGCCACTGAGGGGCCTAGTGTCACCAGGAGGGATAAGTATAGGCGCATGTTGCAGGAGTACCTGGCCGACACCAGCCCTGTCCTCTGATCCCTCTGCGGCCTATACTTCTTGGGTCTCCAAGTTGGATTTGTGGCTCGAACTTGCGCTGTACGCATTGGAGGTCCTTTCCTGCACTGCGCCAGCGTGCTTTCCGAAAAGGTCTTCAGCGCTGCCGGTGGCATAATTACGAATAAGCGCATCTGGCTGTCAGCTGACAGTGCTGACGCTAATAAAAAAAATGAATGGCCACTGGATAGACCCATCATTTTCATGTCCACCGGTGTCAAGCACCCCGACATTAAGTTGCATGTGTGTGCTCACCCTCTACAATTCCTCCTCATACTCCTCCACAATCAGCGCTGCACAATTCTGATCCTACTAGGATCAATCCACCCTGATACCCCCATCTCTGCTGGTTAGACCCTTGCACTAGCAGTGTTTTTGGCCCTTGTAGTGAGTAGAGACTCTCCTCACTCCAAGGGCCAAAAGCACTGCTTTTTAAAGGCTCTAATCACTCCAAGGGCCAAAAAAACTGCTGGCGCAAGGCTCTCCTCACTCCAAGGGCCAAAAGCACTGCTATTTAAAGGCTCTACTCACTCCAAGGGCCAAAAAAAAAACTGTTGGCGCAAGGCTGAACCAAGTTAAAGGGCCTAAAACTCTGCAGGTAAAAGGCTGAAGTCACCTGAAGGGTCTCAATCTCTGCTGGTAGCTCAGCTTAAGCACCTGTAACTTAATTTGGAAAAGCTCAAGTTAAGGGCCATAAAAGTGAATTTTGGAAGGTCTTATCACATCACACACATCCACAATGACAGTTCAGGGTGGGTACTGTTGGATTTCCCATTGCCTTTTCCATCTGTGGTTGTCATG